>NW_027467078.1:42500-107819 GCF_046128005.1 Genypterus blacodes
GGAGACTGAACAGTTAATGAATGTATTAATGTGAGGGTCACACCTCAGAATGTAACAGGACGTTCAGGTGTGTGTGTGTGTGTGTGTGTGTGCGCGTGTGTGTGTCTGTGTGAGAAGATTCCCAGCAAGTACAAGTGGTACTTGAGGAACCTGTGTGTGTGTGTGTGTGTGTGTGTGTGTGTGTGTGTATTGATTGACACACACATATTTACATGTATGCATGTAAAACAAAGCTAAACAACCCAAGATACAACAACATGATGTATGGGTTTGGATTTGATTGATTGATTGATTGAACAGGGAGCCGTGTCTCTCTGACTCTAGTGCCTCATCCTCTGCAAACCATGAGGACAGATGTTGTTGTTGTACTTCTGTTCAATCATGCAGACGTTGTGACTGTGGTTCAGGTCAAAGGAGTGTGTGTGTGTGTGTGTGTGTGTGTGTGTGTGTGTGTGTGTGTGTGTGTGTGTGTTCTGAACATGTTTACAGTTGTGAAAGCTTGAGACGGTCACATGTCTGTCTCTGTACTAACAGGTTGATACGGGTGCTTTAGTTTGATTCTATGTTACTAAACTCTTTCCGTGTTGAAATGTGTCATAAGGCTTTATAACATGTTTATAACACGTGACTTTACTGCAGGAGGGTTTGATCTTTTACTTTACATCCTTTGTTAAATGAATCAGTGTGTTATTATTAATCAACCAAATAAGAAGTCTGTTTTTCTGGACCGCAGTGTCGCACGTTGAAACACTTTAGAGCTCTGACCTCTGACCTTCACTTTAGAGCTGAGTCGTGACCTCTGACCCCTCAGCTCACCGGGCGGAGGTTGCCGGTTCAAAGACGGCCCCACGGACAAATCATTGTTATTGATTCATTGTGATTTTGTGTGTTTTGCTTCTTGTTGTGACATTAAAGTCCCAGAGAGGAAACACGACCTCATCCTGTCTGCTGCCTTCTTCTTCTTCTTCTTCTTCTGCCACTCAGCACCTCGTCTAATACATGGCTTTGATCAGGAGAGGGTTCAGTCAGAGGAGAGCAGACCTGCAGCTCCGTTTGCCGCTCTGCCTCTCTGTGAAGCTCTATCTCTGCCTAAGGAGAGCTTGAGGCTCTGTGGATGCTCTACAGAGCTGCTCTGCCCCCCTGCCTGTCCCTTCCTCTTGCTCAGTGCCACAGCGCCCCTCAGTGGACAGACTGGGTCATGGGTTTGAAGCCCACTTCAGTTCAGAACGATTTATTTATTTCACAACATTTCCTTACATAAAAGACTCGATTGTGTGGATTTTGCTTTGAAACCGAGAAGAGAAGGAGGAGGAGAAGAAGGCTTGTTTTCCTGTTGACTCCCCCCTCCCCGCTCCTCCCCGCTCCCTCGGCCTTCAGGAGGACGGGCTGAAGGTGACTCTCCTCTCCGCTGGGATGCAGAGGGAGCTGCGCGGGTCCGGCCCGGCCCGCTACTCGGTCAGCAGCCCAGCAGCCTGCGGGAGCTCCACACACTAACTCCCCTCCGTGCGCCCCCGCGTCGTCTCGGCGATCTTTCCCCCCGCAGAGGACGGACCGGAGGCGGGTCTCTCTCCTCGGCGTGTATGCATGTGTTCCGCACCGTACGGCCGGAAGAAGCGCCCCAGGTCCGCGGGGAGCGCGGCGCTCAGAGCGGAGCCCGCGGAGCCGGAGCGGCGGGACAGCGCGGAGGAGGCCGTGGACGACAGCCGGATGGTGAGAGCCGCAGCGCCGCGTTCAGATGCTGCAGTGTCGGGATGAAACATGGATGAGCTGAAGCGTTAAAGCCTCCCAGCTCACCCACACAGGGGCGGACTTAGGGGTTTGGGGGCCTTGGTGGAGGCATGTAAACACTTTGATATAATTTAAGTGGAAATGTAAGGAGTTCAGGTCATTCGATTCCCCAGGAGATCAGTGAGGTGTTCCTCTGTCAGTGTGTAGATGTTCTTCTTCTCCTCAGGTCTGCAGGTCTCTAATGGACCTGTATGGATCCATGTTACTGTTTCTTCTAGAATTCATAGAAGTTCTGCACAGTGAACATGTTAGTCTGTAACTAAGCTCCTGTCACCATGTAGAGGAGCTTTAGAGGCTCTGACCCGTGCTCATGGATCCATCAGGGTCCATCAGAGAGCTGCAGACCTGATTGATGTTGGTGCTGTGTTGTCCTCAGACGGTTCAGGAGCTGAACACGTTGGTGGCGCTGTACAGGGAGCAGGTCATCTCTGTGGGAGAGATCTCAGCTGACTGTCCTTCTCTCCGCGCTCACATGCATCACACACGGACCAAAGGATGCTCTATGGCCAGAGCCGCTCACCACGACCTCGCCGTCATCGCCGTGTCAGGGTGAGAACACAAACATCAGCTGATCCTTCAACCAGAGGGCAAACCTGCATAGCACAGGAAGTTAGGACGATCATTTATTATACTGAAGATCTGTCTGTCTCTCTCTCTCTCCCTCTCTCTCTCTCTCCCTCTCCCTCTCTCTCCCCCTCTCTCTCTCCCCCTCTCTCTAGTCTTGAGGATGGAGAGATCCAGCCTGAGGTGTGCAGGCTCTTCATCCAGTTGCAGTGTTGTCTGGAGATGTTTGTCACTGAGATGCTGAAGTCCATCTGCCTGCTCGGTGTCCTGCAGCTTCACCACAAAAGTACCAAGAACTCATCAACCTACTGATCAAGTCGATTGGCGAGTCACAGAATTTAAAGGAAAGAAGGAAGATCCACAGAGTAATTGTGTGTGTGTGTGTGTGTGTGTGTGTGTGTGTGTGTGTCAGGAACAGACTTGGAGCCCAAGGTGGACTTCAGGGTGGATGACGGTTCAGACGTTCCCATCCTGGAGGAACGCTCCTCCTCCCCCATGGAGTTCCCTCAGGAGCTGCGGATGGTGGGAGCAGATATGGAGAACATAGAGAGGTAGAGCAGCTGGTCTTCTCTTCATCACAACATCACACACACAGCACCAGACGCTGAGACAGGGCTGCTTTGTCTTCACAGAGATATGAGAGAAATGAGAAACCTGCTCAGCAAACTCAGGGAGGCCATGCCTTTACCACTGAAGAACCAAGGTAGGGACCAGGAGACGAGCTCCACATGAGTACAATACACCAAGACAAGGGTCCAGACCCAAATGAGCTTCAGCCCTGTGTGTCTCTCTCTCTCTCTCTCTCTCATCCCTCCCTCCGGACCCCAGATGACAGCAGCTTACTGAACCTGACGCCTCAGCCCCTGGTGGCCCAGAGGAAGAGACGCTTCCCTGGACTCTGCTGCATGGTCTCAGGCTGAGGGGTCCTTCAGGCAGCAGCCAGGGCAGCACCACAGTCCAACACTGAACAACAACACAGCACATGTATTTGTGTTCATATTATTGTTATGATTCTATAGTAGAACACAGACTAACTAGAATACTTATTATGAGGTCGTTTTACCTCCTGATCTCTGAGGGAACGGTCACGACTCCTCTTGTACATATTCAGGCTATGCACACACTCTCTTGTCTGTCTGTGTCTCTGTTGGACCCCCATGTGTCTCTGTTGGACCCCACGTGTCTCTGTTGGACCTCCATGTGTCTCTGTTAGACCCCCATGTGTCTCTGTTGGACCCCCACGCGTCTGTTGGACCCCCATGCGTCTCTGTTGGACCCCCACGTGTCTGTTGGACCCCCACGTGTCTCTGTTGGACCTCCACGTGTCTCTGTTGGACCTCCACGTGTCTCTGTTGGACCCCCATGTGTCTCTGTCTCACTGCTTCATGTACTTGGTGCCACCTGGACTGTGTGCTGCCCTCTAGCCTTCATGTCTGTGTGATGAGGAGGAGGAGGCACATTTAGCTCCTTCACGTAGAAAAGTAGAACCCTAGATCCTCCTGTTTTGATTCTTGGTGTATAAACTCAAACACAGATGAGCTCAGTCTCTCCTCACTCCTCTCTCCTTTAGTGGCATGATTGTTTTTGAGGCTTGTGGACATTCAAGGTCTCCAGAATCTGAATGATCTCTTCTTCTTCTTCTTCTGTCATTTTTAGCCCCACTCTTAGTCAGACTGTCAGTAGCTGAACTCTCAGTATGTTGTTTGTTCTTTCCCCTCATATCTCCAGCAGCTTAGGGGCAAATGTGCAGATCTCTTAGCTTCTGTGTCTCATTGTATCCTATATAATGTTCTGTTGTAGGTGTAACGCACATTACAGCCACTAAGGGGCGCTGGAGCGTTCTGCTCCTCTTAGCAGGGCATCACTCAAATAACAACAACAAACCAACTGATCGAGAAACTCAACTCCAGTTTAAACTAATGAAGCTTCTTATTCAAACTGTTTTGGTAGAAGTTTGTCTCTATCTCCTCCAGAGCATTCTTGATGTTCTACTTGATTTAGGAAAAATATTGAAAATCAGATCTTAATGTTTACAAAAAATGGTCAAAAACTCTAAAAAGATAATTGTTTTCTGAAACTCTTTATAAAATTTCCCCTGAAAATGTTTTCAGTTCATTTAGTCAAAATAATCTGGAGCTGAATTAACTGTTACCATGGAGACGTAACACAGCTGATGTCACTCTGCTGTATAGGATTTTTTTTTTTTTTAATGCAAATAAAGTTTTCTATCAATCTAAAGGACGTTGAACCTCAGCACAGTTTGTGTGTTTTTGTGTGAACTCGTGGTGTGAAAGTGAACGTGAAGGTTTCCTGTTTCCTGTTTCCTGTTCTCATGAGAGCCTTGGGATTTTCCAGGACTGGAATCATCTTGGAAAAAAGATGAGATAAAGACAAAAGTTCAGGAGAAGCCACAGACATCTTCATCTCTCATCCAACCATGAAGAAACCGTTCTCTGTGTTGTTCTGCTACATTGAAGCATCATCAAGGACAAGGACAAGGTCTCCATGGAAACAAGCAGGCCTCACCCACAGCCAGGGTTCAGGTATGGAGGTACAAGTATCCAACCAACAGCTATGTGGCTTTGAGTTTCCACACCGACGCTGAGCTGTAGCAGCTGGACCGAGGCTGACTCCCTCCTGTCGCCATGGAGACGTTTGGGCTGTAATCGGCTGCTGCAGTGGTTTGGCTCATGATGAATGTGACCTGAGGATGAAGCTGACGTGACCTTTGACCCTCAGTGTCTCTGCTCTGTGCCAAACACGAAACATCTGCTCAGATTCTTCTGTGCCGGGAAACTCCAGAGCTTCTGCTTCCCGTAAGAAGAGTTCAGCCTCTTACACAACAACGCTCTGGGCTGGGACTTCTGATCGTTTTTTACTTTCAGATTTATTTTTTGGCGAGGACGTTGAGTCCCAGCAGCACTTTGCTCACTCTGAGAGATGACTTAAGGAGGAGAAATCCTCTCAGACACAAACCTGCAGACGAGCTGCTGAGACACCAGGACCTTCATCCCAGAGGAGACGAGGAGACGAGGGACAAGCAGACAAGGTGAGTGGGAGTCTTTGGTCCCTTCAATCAGTTTGTGTTGGTGTGAAGAACATGTGTAGTTACTCTGCCAGATCAAACACCCAGAGTAGAGTCAGACTAACAGTGACTCAGTGTGGAGATGTTTGGATCCCAACCTGAACGTCGTCTGCTCAGAGACTTCATGATGCAAACCTTCAGTCTTGCATGATTACTTATTCTTCTGCTGTTTTAGTTTTAGAATGTAAAGTTTCTCTCCTGGCTGAAGTGAGCAGACGTCCTGTTTCTCTCCCGGTCTTACTTTAAGCTCCGCCCATGGCTCCGTCCAGCCGTTCCCCCCTGCTGCTCCTGCACCTCCTGGCCTGCGTCCCGGCGGCTCTGGCTTGTTTCTGTGATCGGTACCCCTGGAGCTCCTGGTCCTCCTGCTCCAGTACCTGCAACTACGGCACACAGCAGAGACTCAGGTACAGAGACCGGACCAGACCAGACCAGACCACTGTGCTCAGTGGTAGAGTAGAGGATGTTGTCTGTCTGTCCGTCTGTCCGTCTGAAACTTGGTTGCCAGTCAAGTCATGATCTAAGACCTCATTGAGTTGTGGTTCCGGTGGGCCCTTTAATGTTTTGGTCTATTACATTACATAGATATATATTCCCGTGGTCATTTAGGCCACGCCCACCCATCTTTATTGCGTTTGGTTTCAGGAGTTTTACTAAGGATGATTATTACTGGAAGAGCAGCTGTGCCCAGCTGTGCCCCGGAACAGACAGACGAGCCTGCAACCAGCAGGCCTGCCCCATCAACTGCCTGCTCACAGAGTTTGGACCCTGGTCCGAGTGCTCGCCATGCGCCGGGAAGCAGGTCAGCACACACACACGCACACACACACACACACACACACACGCACACACACAGACACACGGACACGCACGCTTTTAGGCACAACTCGGAGACAAGACACTGGCTTCGGTGTTTCTATTCCATCTTACAATCCTGCCCCGTGTGTGTGTGTGTGTGTGTGTTGTGTTGTGTTGTGTTGTGTTGTGTTGTGTTGTGTTGTGTCGTGTCGTGTCCTGTTGCTGTAGTTGAGGACCCGGTCCGTCTCCAGGCCGTCCCAGTTTGGAGGCTCAGCCTGCAGCGTGGAGCTGACGGAGCAGAGGCCATGCCACGCCTCCACACGGTGCCAGCTTGTGGCCGTCAACTGCAAACATGACTTCCAGTGTGATAACGGTACAAAGACACACAACACAACACAACACACACACACACGTCTGGATCATGTCATTGATTCATTAATTCAGCACTTTGTGAAGAATAGTCCACGCCCACTCAATCAGCCAATCACAGCAAAACAGCTCAATGTTGTGTCCGCCTCTCCCACTCACACACACACACACACACACACACACACACACACACACACACTCTTGCCGTTGTGTTCTGCTGCAGGCCGCTGCATCAACTCCACCCTGACGTGCAACAGGCAGAACGACTGTGGCGACAACTCTGACGAGAGAGACTGTGGAGACCTGAAGATCGTCTGTCCGGCCGAGAAGAGGGTCGCCCCCGGGGCCGACCTGGTGGGGAACGGGTAAGGCGGAGACAGAGGTCAGAGGTCACCCTGGGTTCCATGAAGCTAAATGATGTTTCTCTGGTCTCTGTGCAGCTTTGATGTGTTGGCGGAGGAGGCCAGGGGCGCCGTGCTGGACAACATGTTCATGGGAGGAAGCTGCACCATCAGGAGGCCGGCCAGCACGCTGCTCTACCACCGGGTCCCTCACAACTTTGAGACCTTTGACATCAAGGCATGAGCACCTGAACGCATCACAGTCACAGGAAGTCACACAGACATACAGATCATAAAGAAAAGGACATGTCATTGAATGGTTTCCCTCCTTATACACTGTAGTTCAGTTCTTTGACCCATAGGAGTCAGAAGCCTCAGAAATAATATAACATTTCATTTGAATTCAACATTTCCTGCTCTCACAGCATGTAGTTTCTGTTTTGTGTCACAAGGGGGCAGCAAACCTCAGAAATGAGACAGAAGTCCATCTATGAAACCTTTCCTTCTGGTTTGAGCTTCATCTTGTTCTACGATCGACTTCCTTCTCTTTTTACTCGCATGCAGCCGGCCCGAGTTTGAGATATTAGTTATTGATTATCTCTTCAAATCGATTCACCTTTCTGGTTGTGCCCGGTTCACTAATCGGACTCTGATCCTCGTCCAGGCCGGAGTTCCAGCAGACTTCAGCATCAACCCTCGGCCGCTGCAGAGCGAGCCCGTCAGCCTGCAGACGTCCAGATCCTCCTCTGACGGTCACAGTGAAGCATCTGGAGTTGGTTTCCTCTTCTACCCCGTATTCTTCTTGCATTACAGTGGAAAAACACATTTCGGTTCTTCCAGTGACGCGCTTGAGGCCTCGAAGGCGAAGGTGAGGACCAGAAGCTTCTTCTCTGCTTTGATTGTTGAGTTTGCTCAGATTGTTTTGATCTCTTTGTCATTTATCTTAATCTGTTTTTTAAATCTTTAAAATGTCTGAAAATACAACTCCTAAAGTCGACCAACAGCCTGAACGCGTTGCTGCGTTTCATTTCCTGTTTGTTTCTTTAAAGGACTCCAAGTTCTTCCGGGTGCACCAGGTTCTGCCAGTGTCCATGTTTAAGGTGAAGGATCCAGCAGACCTGGTCCTGTCTGTTCCCTTCCTCCAGTTCCTCCACGCTCTGCCTCTGGACTACAACTACGCCCTCTACAGGGACATCTTCCAGCGCTTTGGGACTCACTACTACAGCTCAGGGATGCTGGGAGGAAACTACGACCTGCTGTACCAGTACAGCCGGGAGGAGCTGAAGAGCAAAGGTACTGCAGCGCCACCTGCTGGCTGAGATCTAGTCAGTTTGGTGTGTGTGAGTGTGTGTGTGTGTGTGTGTGTGTGTGTGTCACGAGCTATGCTGCTGGTTTTGTCTCCAGGTGTGACGGACGAGCACGTCAAAGGCTGCCTGAGCTCAGTCACGGCCTTCACCGTCATCCTCTACACAGAGTACCGCAACACCCACAGATGCTCCGACGACAGGATGACTGAGAACTACCAAGGTCCAGAGGCCTCACACACAACAGAGGCCTCACACACACACAACAGAGGCCTCACACACAAACACAACCTCACATTCAGTCAAACTTGAATTTCCCGCCTGGTTCTCCTCTTCATGATCTGTTGTGTTCCATTCATTCTAACTGGGAGCTTCAGAGGTCAGACCAGTAGGTGGCGCTGGTTCAGTGTAACTGGTCCTTAAGTTTGCAGCCTGAAGCTTCATCACATGAGCACAAGAACGTTTGTCTTTGTGAATTCTGCTGAGACATTTTGGAAAGAAATTCATTTTGTTCTCAAGAAAAAGGTCGAGTCAGACTTTTCTAGTTTTCTCAGCTTGAGGAAGAAAGTGAAGAACTTTCTTGCAGCAATGTTTTAGTTTAGATTGATTGACTGACTGGTTGATCTCTTCTCTCCTGCAGGTTCGTACATCCAGGCAGCAGAGAAGTCTTTCTCTCTGGTGAAAGGCGGTCGAGCTCGTGAAGCAGCGGCGCTGGCGTGGGCGAGAGGAGGTACGCCTCCAGACAGCAGCACCTACAAGAACTGGGCTAAGTCTGTGATCGAGAACCCTGCAGTGGTGGAGTACAAGGTCAGTGTGTGTGTGTGTGTGAGCAGGATCCCTAAACCACAGGCCAGAGACCTGGAAATGCCAGGGGAGCTGAAAATCCGTATTCCAGGCCCGGGACCGTTCATCGCTGTTCATGTGAATTGTTTCTGCAGCTGCTGCCGATCATCGACTTGGTCCGGCGAATCCCCTGTGCGGTCACCAAGAGGCGGCACCTGCGTAAAGCCCTGCTTCAGTACCTGGAGGAGTTCGACACCTGTAAGTGCGCTCCGTGTCCCAACAGCGGACGGCCCATCCTGTCCGGCACCGAGTGCAAGTGCATCTGCCAGACCGGCACCTTCGGCACCAACTGTGAGAAACGAGCTCCGGACTTCACCTCAGGTACCGGGGGGGCACGCTTAGGAACCTGCGGGTCCAATCTGAGCCAAAGGTTTCCACAGCATAACAGAACCCGCGGCCAGACGCTCACTGGACCGTCTCTGGGTTTGTGCTTCCACAGAGGCGGTGGACGGATACTGGAGCTGCTGGGGGCCGTGGAGTCACTGCAGTGCGTCCATGAAGAGACATCGCACCAGGCGTTGCAACAACCCCACCCCCCTGCGAGGAGGCGCGGCCTGCACCAGGCCCGCCAGACAGGAAGAGCCGTGTCACATCTCCATCTTCCAGAAGTAGATTCCCTCACATTCTCTTTAGCATCATGACAGTCCGGTGTTTGATGCTCCGGTTCTGATCCGCTTCTGTTTTCACACATTTCCTTGTTTGCTTGTCCAGAGTGGAGACGTGTGACAATGACGACGACTTCACAGTGGGCTGGAGGGAGGAGCTTCCTCCTGGCGTGCAGGGCTGCCCGAGGCCCAAGCCGCCTGCTAACAGCCTGCTGAGGGTTAATAAGAACATCTGAGTCACAAAGGCTTCTAGTGACTGAACCCATCCTGTTTCTCCATCGGTCTAACGTGTTTTTCTTCATTGGTGTGATTGTGACAGAAAGCTAAGCAGTATTATTCCTTTGGTGAGGATGAGGAGTTTGAGTGCTTCACTGGTTCTGAGCTGGAAGGTTTCCAGTACATCAACTGTCTCCCTGACGGCTCCTGGAGCGAAGCCAGAGGAAGCTGCATCAGTGAGACCAGCTCATCTACACGCTCACTCTAATGTCTGACCTCTGACCTCTGTGTGCTCCTCTGTCAGTGTGTAGATGTTGTTCTTCTCTTCAGGTCTGTAGGTCTCTAATGGACCCTGATGGATCCACACACTGACAGAGGAACACACAGTGAGTGAGTTTGGATGACATCTTTCCCATAAAGCTCTTTAATGTCAGTATGTCTTGTTGTTGTTTAAGGGAGCGTTTGTCTTCCTCCTGATGTACCTGATGGGTTGAGTTTAACCCCAAACAAAGCGGAGTTCAGAGTGGGAGAATCGGTGAGTTTGAGCTGTGATGAAGTCGGTCTGCAGCCGTCTTCTCCTGGCTCCTACACCTGCAGCTCCGGTTTGACCTGGGAGCCTAAAGTCCCTGCAGACCTGCGCTGCACCGCCGGTACCTGGAAACACTGTTTTTTTTTCTCGTTTTTTTTAATGCAAATGAGCGTGTGTGTGTTTGTGTGTGTGTTCATACCATACGATGTGTGTCCTGTGTTTAGACGAGCCGTTTGTTCCTGGAGGTGGATGTGGACCAGGACAGCAGCTTCAGGGTTCTGAGTGTGTGTGCGTCCAGCGGGAGAGCTGCCTGTGAGGTCACACACTGTAAACACACTGAGGACATGAAGGAATTAAAATCAATAAGTTAAGATGGTCTGCGTCCTCGTGATGCGAGATCATAAACTGTGAGAAAGCTGGAATGCTGAGATGCTGTTATAAAGTTTATCATTTCATTTTAAAGCTTTATGGCTGCTCTATAAGTGAAACCAAACATATGCAAATGTTTTGTTTCTTCTGATCTTCTGCAGTTTGCATTCTGAGAGTCTGTGCGTCCTGAACGTGGGTGTCGACACAGCTGTGTCCATGTCCCTCTGCTCCTTCCACGCCGGTCGTTGCCACGGTGACCCGCTCTTCTTCATCAGCGAGAATCTGTGCGTGGAGGTCGACGCAGCCAAACTGGACTGGGCTAAGTTTAGAGCTAAAATGGCGGCAGAGAGCTCCGTTCAGACGCCCTGTGGTCTGGACACCTGCTATGGATGGGAGACCTGTTCAGGTGAGAGACCGAACGGAAGCCTCTTTGTTTGAGAACCACGTTCAGTATGTTTACCTTAAATCTCTCGACTCCAGCTGAGGCGAATCTCAGCACATAATGAGAGTGAAATAAGAGAGAAACTAGAGAGCTGATCAGTTCTGCAGATCTGTAGCAGCAGACAGGATCCTGCCACATGATGCTCTGGAGTAATGGCAGGAAATGATGTCATAACTATCACCATCATCATCGCTCTGCCTCAGTGATCTTCTGCTCTCCTCTGTGTTTCCTCAGCTTCCAAGAAGTGCGCCTGCAAAGCCGCTCGGGACTGCCCCGCCGACGCACAGCCAACGTTCTGCGTGAAGACAACTCGGACCCAGAGGACGCGGACCATGAGCCTTTGCTCTCTGGCTGCGCTCAGTTGTTCTGCCTATGAGCTGGAGATTCTGGGTGAAGATGCGTGCCAGTAGAGACGCCAAAGCAACGACCAAATCAAACTGTGCAGACATTTAGGACCTTCAGCTGAACTCTTTGTAGACAGGATGTAGATGTATTCTTACTCTGCTCACTTTTCACATTCAAGCCTCCATTCATATTAAAGATGTCAAAATCAAAACTAAACAAATATTTCCTGTGCTATTTTCTCAATCATGACAGATTTCTTCATTCAGACTGGAGGGTGGAAGCATAGAGGGCCGCTTCCCTTCACTTCACTTGTAGTTGGTGCTTGTGATCACTTTTGGTATTTCATTGATTGGTATAACTGAATGATGATTGATTATATTCTGAGCTTGTTGAGGCTCCATGTTTGACAGATTCCATTCAATCACCTTAGTAAAGTAAAGACGATGTTCATTTTACACAAATTGTTAACGCACAAGACGTTTGTGCTGCTTCATGTTTTTTGTATCTGGACATGAGTGTGCGGGGTGTGCGTGTGTGCGTGTGGGGGTGCTTCTCGCGCTCACAGAAGGTGGGAACCATCAGCCTCCGCGTGCGTGGATCATCGGACCGACGGACCGACGGACGCTTCCGCTTCACCGTCGCGTCTCCTGGTTGTTTATTAAAGCGAAGCGAAGCTATTGGCGTTAGCTTAGCTTGCTATCTTGGAAATCCAAAGACAGAACCAGAACCAGAATGTAGCGCAAATCAGATGGAATCCGAACATGGAGGAAACGTTTGCGTCCCACCCAGAAGTTGGTTTACCCGGAGCAGGTTTGTTCGCTTTCATTGTTATTTTATGAACATGTTGATCAAACGCATGAGAAAGTGCAGATCTCGGCTCTGTGCGGCTTCAGGAGAAGACAGAAGAGGAACCAGGATCAGCTGAGTGAGTGAGGAGGAAGAAGCAACCATGAAAAGGTTCTGAGTACAGAGGAGCTGACAAACCAACATGTCTTTGAACGCACCACAACCTGAAAAGGGGCTGAATAATGTCTTCATTTTTATTTTGTATCCGTTGTTCATCTTCATTCATTTATAATCTTTTACAGACAAGAACCACGTGACAGGCAGAGATCTTTAACAGGTTTATAAACAAAACGTGTTTAAATAAGGCAGAATATCTTCAAGTCTTAGAAGTGAATATTCAAATTCTCTTGACTTCCTGTAACTTCAGGTTTCTTGCTGAACCTTTTGTAGGTTTGAAGCATCCAGCTGAGTCTAAGTGGACATAGAGCTCAATGTCAAAGCTTTGAACCAAACAGGAGATGTTTGAAAACAACGACACACAAGGCTGAGTAGACTGTAACCATGGTTTCCTCTGTTGTTGCTCTGCAGAGTTATGGTTGGTTGGCTGTGATTATGGCTTCACCAGAGCCTCCACACATTAAAGAGGAGCAGGAGGAACTCTGGAGCAGGAATGAGTCAGAGCAGCCGGATGCTCTGGAGGAGACCGAGCTTCTACCAAGCAGCTCAACTGACCAGAGTGAAACTGAGGCTGATGGAGAGGAGGACTGTGGAGGACAAGGATCAACCGGGAACTTTGATCCAGGTAGGTTTGTTTCTTTATCAGCGCTGATTGATTAAAGTATCGGCTGAGGCTCAGTGTTCTCCTCTTTGTACCGTTGGAGAAAGCTGTGATAGACTTCTTCTCTTCTCTTCCTGTAGATGTTCAGGAGTTGTGGAGCCCCAGCAGCCGCGAGCAGGAGGAGCCGGAGCCCCTGCACATTAAAGAGGAAGAGGAGGAGCTCTGGGCCTGTCAGGAGGGAGAGCAGCTGGATTCTCTGCAGGACGGCACTAAGTTCACCTTCACTCTCGTCCCTGTGAAGAGTGAAGAGGATGATGAGTCCTCACACCTTCATCAAAGCCAAACTGAGGCTGAGCTTCACTCCAGCAGCTCAACTGAACAGAGTAGCACAGAAGAGGAGGACTGTGGAGGACCAGAACCAGAACCAGGTAGATATGTATTACCAAGACCAGGAGGGAGATTTTTCTGAACTGAATGTTAAAGATATGAAGGAGGAAGGGAAACTCAGTCAGGTGTAAACACAATGAAATCTAATGAAGTCCCTGTTACTGAACTGCAAACAAACTCATGTGGGATCTGTGGATTCTGTTCTGCCCTGAAGTGACCAGTTAGTGTTGTTGATGTTTTTGCACACAGTGTGCATGCGAGGCTGTAGTGCTGTAGGAGCAGCAGCAGTAACATTTATCTGTCATATCCGCTGCCCCAAACCAATGGATCTAATATCAATGATACAAAAGTGAATTGTCATATTTCTCAAATGTCGCTCCTCTACCAGCTTGGTGAAATGTTTTTGTGTTTTGTTTTGTTATTTTTTCAGGCATCCAGCAGCTGTTGGTGCCGCTGGAGTGGAGCCCCAGTCTGGACCAGGAGGAGCCAGAGCCCCCACACATAAAAGAGGAACAGGAGGAACTCTGGATCAGTCAGGAGAGAGAGCAGCAGCAGGAGGAGGATGATGTCACTAAGTTCCCTTTCACTCTTAAGACTGAAGATTGTGAAGGTTCACTGTTACAGATTCTTCAAAACCAAACAGATGAGAACGTGGAAGCAGAGTCTCTATCCAGCAGCTCAGTTGAACAGATAAAAGGAGATGCTGATGGAAAGGAAGTTGAAGGACAAGACTCAGCCTGGACATTAGATCCAGATCGTCATTTACAGCCAATTAGTGATGAGGATTCAGACTGTTCTAAGACTGAGACTGACTACAGCGATGATGACTGGAAGAGGAGCAGGGAACCTCAATCAGATTTCAATAAGGAAGTAAACCGTATTAGGTTTAATACTGATCAGAAGTCATTTAGCTGTTCTGTTTGTGGTGTCACGTTTAAATACAAGGGAAATCTGGAGAAACATATGAATACCCACACTGAAGAGCAACCATTTAGTTGTGTAGTGTGTGGTAAAGTCTTGAGTAAACATAGTGATCTGGCAAAACACATGAGAATTCACACAGGAGAGAAGCCGTTTAGCTGCTCAATTTGTGGTAAAAACTTTATAAGAAATGGACATCTGAAGGAACACGTGAAGATCCACACCGGAGAGAAACCATTTAGTTGCTCTGTTTGTGGTAAAAACTTCATTCAAGGTTCACATCTGAAGGAACACATGAGGATCCACACGGGAGAGAAACCATTTAGTTGCTCAGTGTGCGGTAATAAATTTAATCAATCTGCAACTTTGAAGGTCCACATGGGAATCCACACAGGAGAGAAACCGTTTAGTTGCTCGTTTTGCGGTAAAACTTTCACACTAAGTGCACCTCTTAATAAACACATGAGAATCCACACAGGGGAGAAACAGTTCAGTTGCTCAGATTGTGGCAGAAATTTTACCACAAATGGGAATCTGAAGAAACACATGAGAATTCACACAGGAGAGAAACCATTTAGCTGCTCAATTTGTGGTAATAAATTTAATAAATCTGGAACTCTGAAAGTCCACATGAGGATCCACACTGGAGAGAAGCAATTTAGTTGTTCAGTTTGTGGAAGTAAATTTAATCAATCTGGAAATCTGAAGGTACACATGAGGATCCACACTGGGGAGAAACTGTTTAATTGTTCAGAATGTGGGAAAAGCTACACTCAAAAACATAATTTGAAAAATCACATGTCAATCCACACATAGCAGAAAACAACAAACCTCTGTAGCCGAGCTGAGCGTTGATGCACAATAGGAGGAGGTCTGTTAAAACAATAATAACATGGAACTCCAGGAGAGCAGAGAGAGTAAACAGTACAATGTGAAGTATGCATAAGTGGCATTAAGATTTTGCCAGGATCTGTGAAGTTGAAACTAATATATAAAAGGTCTCCATTAAGTTCCAGTCTGTTAGGTTGAGCTGTGTGCACAAAAACACGTATTCCATGAATGTGCTAGTAGTCTGTCATGAAACACAGAATCACAAAGTCTTTTTATGTCCTAAAGAGGAAAGAGGAGCTCAGTCGAGCTCAGTCGTTCTTCTGTTCTGCATGGATCTGAGTCATAAACACCCACATTTGTTTTTCAGCAGCTTAAGTTGAGTTGCATCCCTATAAACTGTTTTGTTACGTTGACATTTTTCTCTTCGTTTTTGTGTCTTCGTTGATTAGTATTACTGAATGATGATTGATTATTAATGAGGCTCCATGTTGGAAAGATTCCATTCAATCACCTTAGTAAAGCAAAGTCGATATTCATTTTACACAAATTGTGGACGCACAAAGACATTTGTGCTGCTCCATGTTTGTGTATCTGGACATGAGTGTTTTTTATTTGAGTATTTATTAATTTGCTGTAAAGGTTTGTTAACTGTTCTACCACAGTGACATGTTGTTTTGTTTAAGTGTTGATGTTTTTAAATGAGCTATATTTACAATAAAATGATTTACTGTCAAGCTGAATTTTTGGTTTTTAACATAAACAGCATTTGTGCCGTAAAAAGTTACCATAGAGTGTGATCATGAATGCACCATAGAAGATCCAAGCTTCAAACCTGCACCTTGGTTCATGAAGAGCAGAAAATACCTTTATTAATCAATTAACCTTTATTTAAAAAAAAAAAAAAGGTGTGCTTTTAAAAGCAGACTTTTTTGAATGTGACATCATTCAGGAGATAAGTCGGGACCCTGCCGGACTCTGGAGCTCTGCTGTGAGCACAGAACCGCGACGCGACTCGTTTTAGACCCAGTGAGCTACTTTTATTTTGAAAAGGGAAACGCTTCCCCGGAAGCTACCGTCCTATTCGCGGTGCCTTCACGGTGTTCCGGAGGTTTCTCAACCCTTCGAGGGTCCTTCGCTTCTCCGTGATCGCTAAGCTAAGCTAAGCTAAAGCTCAAACCAGGATAACAAACCAGCTAGCGCGCTAACCTCGTCTCGTCGTGACGTCAGTGTTGTAGTTCTGTGGATGTTTCCGCTGTTTGCTGTCTTGTGTTTAATTGTGAATGACGTCATCTTGTAGCCTTGTTGTCCTCTCTTCGCACACAGTGAGCGTGTTCGTGTTAGCCTGCTAGCTTTGTAATCACGGACACATAAACGCATCTCAGCTCAGTGAGCCGCGGACTCATCAGCTGTTCATCAGCTGTTCTGTCGATAAAAGGGACCCCATGTCTGCGTTCCAAACCCTGAGAGCGCAGCTAAACGCGCGGATCTGTGCAGCTGTAGATGAGCTCCTCGGGCTGCTGGAGGAGGAATTCTCTCGGTCCGAACAGGAGAACGCTCGACTACGCAAACTGCTGTGCGAGGCCTCCAACCCGGAACTTCAGACACACACAGCAGGTTTGAGTCGCTACAGAAAGAAAACGATCAATTACATCACAGTTTAGCATAAAATCATCAACATTTGGCCGCTTTGTCATCTAAACTAATGTTTAAGTAAAAGTGTCCACCGCACCAAAACAAACTGACATTTCTGAACTGTTTCACCTCCACAGCCTGGCAGAACACAGGTGCGGGTTGTTTTATCATCTGTTTGTGTGTGTTTGTGTGCTTCATGCAGATGTTCAGCAGCCGGACCAGAAGGAGCCGGAGCCACCACATGTTAAAGAGGAAGAGGACGAATGCTGGATCAGCCAGGAGGAAGAGCAGACAAAGTTCACCGTCACGCTCGTCTCTGTGAAGAGTGAAGATGAAGAACAGAGTCAAACAGACGCTGATGGAGAGGAGGACTGTGGAGGACCAGGACCTGCCAGGAACCTAGATCCATGTAAATATAAACACATACACACACACAACCTTGAGAACAAAAAGCAAAGTAAAAGTGTAAAAGTGGCAGGCGCCTAGGAAACATCCAGCGCTCCTGATGCTCCTCTGCTGCCACATACAGAACCAACACCATGAGCCATAAAATGGTTGTCATACTGAATCAGGACATTTCTCAACTGTCTTTCTTGTGTTTCAGCGTTTCTTAGAGACATCCAGCGAGAGTGGAGCCCCTGCCTGGACCAGGAAGAGCCAGAGCACCCTCACATGGAAGAGGAGCTTAGCACCAGTGAGGAGAGAGAGCAGCTTTATGGTCTGGAGGAGGCCGAACTCACCAAGATCTGTGACAGACAGACAGCGGCAGAAGGTGATGAAGAGGACTCTGATGGACCTGAATCAGGCGCGAACGTAGATCAAGGTAGACATTTACAACCAGCTAGTGAGGAGGCTTCAGACTCTTCTGAAACTGAGGCAGAGTACAGCAAGAGTAACGGGAAGGAGAGGGGGCATCAGTCAGGCTTAGACAGTCAGAAGAATACAGAAGTGAATGTGAATAATAGCTGTGATACAGGAAACAACAAAGTGTTCAGCTGCTCTGAGTGTGATGCAACATTTAAATACAAGGATAATATGAAGATACACATGAGAATCCATGCAGGAGAGCAACCATTTAGTTGCTCTTTTTGCGGTAAGAACTTCATTTACGGTTCACATCTGAAGGAACACCTCAGAATCCACACAGGAGAGAAACCTTTTAGTTGTTCAGTTTGTGAAAAGAACTTCACTACAAATGGATATTTAAAGACGCACATGAGAAGCCACACAGGAGAGAGACCATTTAGTTGTTCCGTTTGTGGTAAAGATTTTACTTGTAGTGGACATCTGAAGGTACACCAGAGAATCCACACAGGAGAGAGACCATTTAGTTGCTCAGTTTGCAGCAGTACATTTAAAAGATCTGGAGCTCTAAAGGACCACATGAAAATCCACTCAGGAGGAAAGCTAGTTACTTTAGTCAGTTGCTCAATTTGTGGTAAAAACTTTACTCAAGGTGGAAATCTGAAGCTTCACATGAGAATCCATACAGGAGAGAAGCCATTTAGTTGCTCTGTTTGTGGGAAAAGTTTCACTTTAAATGGAACCTTAAAGACACACATGAGAAGCCATGGTGGGGAAAAACTGTTTAGTTGTTCTGAATGTGGTAAAGAATATACACAAAAACATAATTTGCTGAGTCACATGTCAACACACACTTAGGAGGAAACACGCAGCGGCTGTGTTTGGTTAGAGGCTCAGGATTGATTCCACAGCTGATTTTCTTCAAGCAAGTTTACGTAAACAGGCCCGAGGTCATGGATCTTCCTTGATACTGCTGGCCGCTGCTTTCCTCCCGGATGTACAAAGCTTCCTTCCTGCCCTTCATGTTCTTCTCTGAGCTCTGTGAATTGATACTATAATTGGACTTGCTTAGATATTTGTTGGTTGTGTTTACCTACTTCCTTGCATAGTGACATGAAAAAATGTCTTGTCATGTTGCTTTGTTGCTCTTTTGAACTGAGCTTCTGTATATTTACAGTAAAGTGATTAACCTTGGTTATGATTTTTGTATTATCTGTCTCAATAAAGGTGGATGTGGAAGATAAATATCTTGCTGTAAATGCATAATAAGCCGAAAAAGACCAATTAAAGCTCAAACCTAGTAATCTAACTCTTGAAGTTGATGCTGGACTGCACTTCTTAGCCCTCTAAGTTGCTGACTGCATTTATATAGCTGTGGAAATCTATCCATATGGTTTCAAAGGACCACGTTGAGCTGGATAGGGATTTAAGTTAAAATGTACAGTAATTGTAATGAATTCTTCTTCTGTATCTTTGCTTCTGTGGCGACTGATTTTCTCGTCCGTGAGATCAATCAACGTCCTTTCCTATTTTACTGAACGTATTAGTCCCAGTGAGGTGCTTTTATCTTTGTACTTTAGTTTGAAAAGGGAAATGCTTCACCGGAAGCTACCGTCCTATTCGCGGTGCCTTCGCGGTAGTCCGGAGGTTTATCAACCTTTTGTGAGTCCATCGCCTCTCCGCTTTCGATCCTCACTCAGTGTGAGCGAATCAATGTGCTGCTGCTCAGCTGTTTGTTCAGCGGTTATGCTAAGCTAAGCCAAGCTAAACTAAGCTAAGCTAAAGCTTTGACTCAAACCAGGATAACAAGCTAGCTAGCGCGCTAACCCCGTCTCGTCATGACGTCAGTGTTGTTGTAGCATCGTTTGATCCTCTCTTCGTACACAGTGAGCGTGTTCGTGTTAGCTTGCTAGCTTCGTAATCACGGACACATAAACGCATCTCAGCTCAGTGAGCCGCGAACTCATCAGCTGTTCATCAGCTGTTCTCTCACTAAAGCGTCTCCATGTCTGCGTTCCAAACCCTGAGAGCGCAGCTGAACGCGCGGCTCTGTGCGGCTGTAGATGAGCTCCTCGGGCTGCTGGAGGAGGAATTCTCTCGGTCCGAACAGGAGAACGCACGACTACGCAAACTGCTCTGCGACGCATCCAACCCGGAACTTCAGACACACACAGCAGGTTTGAGTTCTTGGTTTGAACAAAACCAGCAAAGTCTCTACACAATTCAGCAGCGACTCTCAAGCATGTCACATGATCTATGACACAATTTGATCAATGACAGATTTGCGTGATCATGTATTATTGTATAAAAACATTTGGCTGTTTTGTCCTCTAAACAAATATTGTAGTGTCCACAGAACCAAACTGATATTTCTTAACTATCATCATGCAGATGTTCAGCAGCTGGACCAGGAGGAGCCGAAGCCTCCACGCGTTAAAGAGGAGCAGGACAAATGCTGGATCAGCCAGGAGGAAGAGCAGCTTCATGGTGAGGAGGCGGATGATCAGACCAAGGTCATCTTCACTCTCGTCTCTGTGAAGAGTGAAGATCATGACGTTGAAGATCAACCATCAAAGCTTCGTCAAAGCAAACCTGAGGACAACACAGAGGCGGAGCTTCACGCAAGCAGCTCCTCTGAACACAGTAAGACAGGCGCTGATGGAGAGGAGGACTGTGGAGGACCAGGACCTGCCAGGAACTTGGATCCAGGTAGTCTCATACAACCACTGAGTGAGGATGAAGCTTCAGACTCCACTGAACCAGAAACTAAATACTGCAGAACTCTGAACAGACACATGAGAATCCACTCAGGAACAAAACAATTTAATTGTCCAGTTTGTGGTAAGAAATGTATCCATAGTGGACATCTGAAGGTTCACATGAGGACCCACACAGGTGAGAAACCCTTTAGTTGCTCAGTTTGTGGTAATAAATTCAATCAAGCTGCAAATCTGAAGGTCCACATGAGAATTCACACAGGTGAGAAGCCGTTTAGTTGCTCAGTTTGTGGGAACAACTTTGTTACAAATGGACAGTTAAACAGACACATGAGGACCCACACAGGAGAGAAACCCTTTACCTGCTCTGTCTGTGATCATAAATCTCTGTATAAAGAAAATCTGAAGAAACATATGAGAATTCACACAGGAGAGAAACCTTTCAGTTGCTCAGTTTGTGGCCATAAATCTCTGTATAAAGAACATCTGAATCGACATATGAGGAGCCACACAGGAGAAGCCAGTTAGTTGCTCAGTTTGTGCTCAGTAATGAAAATGTGTGTGAACAGGTAGAAACGTTCAGCTTCTCTGACTGTAGACAAAGAGTTACACAAAGACTTTGAAAACTTTTTGTCACTGCACCCATCATAGGAGATTTCTTGGCTATTTTATTTTATTTATTTAATTTTATTGCATTTTGAAATAAGATCTGATCTGTTAATGGCATTGGTTTTCCTTTATCCCACAAAGTATTTCAGTATGTTGTCGTTCCTCTCTGATGTATCTGAACAAAAATATATTTTAAGTTGAATAACAGTAAGAGACACTTCAGTAGTTTGGACTGGAACAAAATCTCCCAAGTTTTAGGGATTCATTCACTTTATTCCTCCCAGAAAAAGGGTGTGTGTGTGTGTGAGAGTGAGAGAGTGTGAGTAAAAGAGGTTATTTAATATTGTTTGTGCAATAGAAAGATCAGAGAGAGACTCACATTGTGATCTTTATGGAAAAATAAGGACAAATGTCTTTGCTGTTTAATTGAAAACCGACAATATTTATACAACACCAGATTCTTCCAACTTAAAAAATCTGCAAAACACAAAATAAGAGACTTAAACTCCATGTACAGGATCAGGACAGAGAGGTTTGATTGATGGGTCACTGAGCAACAGGGGGGCCGAACATCTCCATGGTCTCCATAACCAGAGAGAGATGATCCAGGAAAGAACTGACTGACACGCGGAGGACTCGGGCTTCATCTGCACTCCAGCCCCTGTAAAGAGGAGAAGAAGAAGAAGAGTTATATGTGTATGTGTGCGAGTGTGTGTGTGTGTGTGTGAGTGTGTCTCTCTCTCTTACACAGTCAGCGTGCTTCCACACACCGCCAGCTGTTTGCTGATGCCTCCTCTCCGGGGCTCTCGGTCTGGACTCAGCGCCTGCAGAGCGATGGAAGCCTCGCGAGAAGACGGGAAGGGAACATTCAGAGCACTACAGAGTCAAGGGAGCTGAAACTGGTAGAGGCTGAAAGCTTTCATGTGAGTTTACAGTTGATCCGTAGATGCTTAAGTAATGACGGACAATAAATCCGTGGATGTAAATTAATGCCCGATGTAACTTCGCTGTTTTAATGAGGTTTGTTTTAGCATAAAGTTGTTACACATACTAACGTTGAACAACTCGAAGCATACATCTGCTCTCTGAAACACGGATTAGAGTTCATAGTCGGTCTGTTTGTCTAAAATCCCGTGTTATTATAAATCTAAAGTATCGCGCCCGAGCTCAGAGAAGCCGAGCGCGCGCGTAAAGTGACACTCTCAGTAACTTTAAACCTTTCCGTCATCACAGGAAGGCGCCGATCAAACACAAAGTGACTCCACACAGACACGTTTAAGGATACAACTGCAGCTTCCCGGCTTCATGCTTCTGCTCCCCACCGACAGCCGCCATTTTGATTGTTTACTGGCGAGGAGACTTCTTCTTCTTCTGTTTCCAAATCGAAGCGCTGCCGCCCCCTACAGGTCAAAATCATAATGGCGTCCTCCGGAGATATAACGAGGCTCAGAGGAACCTTTTTACTACAAACATGTACAAAGTAGCGTTACTAAGAGCTGCTTCTTTCTTTTTAGGACATTATAGTGAATAATGAAGAGAGGAACACCTTAACTGTCCCGACAACCGAGCACCGCTGACGAACAAACCGACCCAGATGAGTACTTCTTCATTTTGTCCAGGTGGTGGCGCTAATGCACAGATTAGCTGGTCTGCCCTCTGGAATCAAACCACGAAGAAGAGCCTCCACGCTCTCCTTGCCGTGCACAGGAAGAAGCTTCAGATCAGCTGCATGTGGATCAATCTGCCTGAGTGCTGCGCGTTTTCACTCAGCGCACCATCGCCCGGTAGATACAGGAGCTAAAACACTGAGACGGACAGAAACGCAGCGCAGAGTTCGTGTCAAAATGTTAAAGTTCGAGATGTTGAGAGCGCAGATCCACGAGCGGCTCAGCGCGGCCGTGGATGAGATCCTCGGACTGTGTGAGAGGGCGATGGAGGAGGAATGTTCACGATCCCAGCGTGAGCGCTCGGAAGCTCCACACACAGCAGGTTGGTGTCCTGACGGGTAAACTCACACAGGCACACACAGGCACACGGTCAGTATCGATCTCCTTCATTGATCGATGCTTCACCTATACGATCAGTATTGGATTAATGGGAGTCACAGGGACAACACGATGTGATGAGGATTAGAGGCAAATGAACCAAAACTCCACAACACATTTCAAAATGGAAACCAACTAACAAATGAGTTTCGTTCCACATTCAGCTCAGACCAGCGTCCCCACTGCAGTGTTCTTGGACATAAAGACTCGTGAGACACGCAGGAGATGTTTCATTATAAACACAGCTGCTCATTTCTCTTGCTGTCCTGGAGACGTAAACATCTGGAGCCTGAAGAATGACGGCTCGGGTCTCCGCTCAGGCTGCTTTGTGTTCACTCTGCTGCTTAAACAAACTTCTCTCTGTTTGGATTCTCTCTCTGCATTATGGCTTCAGTCTGTATTTGATGTTCAGCATCTTCAATCTGATACTGTGAGAAGAATACATTTAGCAGGTAAATGTAATGATGGAGGCAGAGGAAGCTGATCTGAACCGTTTGTAGAAGAAGAAGACAACATGGTCTCTGTGTCTCTACAACATCTGTGCTACAAACACTGTGGACGCAAGGTGTACTCGCTTTAATGTGACATCATTTCTTCTCTGATTCTGTTTGTGCTCTTCTGTATTTCCTGCAGACATCCAGCAGCTGTTGGTGCAGCAGGAGTGGAGCCCCAGTTTGGACCAGGAGGAGCCAGAGTCTCCACACATTAAAGAGGAGCAGAAAGAACTCTGGAGCTGTGCAGAGCTTCATGGTGTGGAGGAGGCTGAGATCATTAAGGTCCCTGTGAAAAGTGAAGAAGATGGAAGGGAAGTTCAGTCCACACAGCTTCATCCAAACCAAACTGGAGACAACACAGAGGCAGAGCTTCTACCAAGCAGCTCAGTCCTTCAAATGAAGACAGAGACTGAAGGAGAGGACTGTGGAGGAGCAGACACCACCAGGAACTTTGATCCAGGTAGTCATTTACAACCAGCTGATCATGACGAGGCCTCAGACTCCTCTGAAACCGATGACTGGAAGAAGAGCAGGCCACCTCAGCCAGGCTTTGATCATCAGACAAAGAATACATTTCATATAAATAATAGAAGACGTAATTCTGGCAAGAAATCTCTTTGTTGCTCCGAGTGTGGTGTTACATTTAAATATAAGGAAAATCTGCAGAAACATTTGCGTACACACACAGGACTGTTGAGTAATTCCATTTGTAAAACCTCCACTCAAAGTGCACATCTGAAGGATCACTTTAAGATCCGAGGGAAGCCATTTAGTTGCTCAGTTTGTAGTAAACATTTTACTCAAAACATAGGTCTGAAGAGACACATGAGAATCCACACAGGGGAGAAGCCATTTATTTGCTCAGTTTGTGGCAAAAACTTTACCATAAGTGGAAACCTGAAGCTGCACATGAGAATCCACACAGGAGAGAAGCCACATAGTTGCTCAGTTTGTGGTAAATCCTTCATTGATAATGGAAACCTGAAGCGCCACATGCAGATCCACACAGGAGAGAAGCCACATCACTGCTCCGTTTGTGGTAAAGACTTCACCCAAGCTGGACAACTGAAGAACCACATGCAGATCCATACAGGAGAGAAGCCACATCACTGCTTCGTTTGTGGTAAAGACTTCACCCAAGCTGGACAACTGAAGAACCACATGCTAGTCCATACAGGAGAGAAGCCACATAGTTGCTCAGTTTGTGGTAGAAAGTTTACAATCAATGGAAATCTGAAGACACACATGAAAATCCACACTGCCACTAGAGTCCAGCAGGGAGACATGGATTGATTTGCATCACACTTGCGTATTAATATTCAGTAAACCAGAATGAATTTGGCCCAATTTCCCATCAGGTTCATAAGAATAATATTAGGTACATCACAATGACGATTATTATTTTATCTGTGTGCTTTGTGTATTTTGTGCTCCCTTGTTTCAGGAAGCTTTGGCCATGTAAGGCCTCTTCCTCACCGTCTGTCCTTCTCTCACAACCGGGACACGTATGTAGACACTGTTAATTTGTGAAGAAATAAAAGTCTACATTGTGTGAAGTTTGATTTAGTCTCCTTCATATTGCTTCCATTTGGGACAGGGCTTTAAAACAATACTTGTATTTTTTCTAAAGGACAGAAAGGAAGGCAGAAATTAAGACATCTTAGGAGAAATAGACCAATATGATTCTCTCCTAACTTGCAGGAATTGATCCTGGTGCGTTGTCGATGCTGCGTTTGAAATTCTAGTGCTCTTCATATGGAAACGATTGAACCAGGGACCGTTAGAGCTTCAGTCTTGTGCTCTCTCTCCCAAATCATTAATTGGACCAAAAATTGAATTTGCCCCAAACTTACAGAAAATGATCCTCGTGTTCCGCCGCTGCTGATTTTGAAAATTTTAGAGCTCTAGCTCTTAAATTGACCAAGGGCATGGTCACTGATGTCAATTGAGTCTACATGGTTACTGTCTTTTCATTTCAACTTCTTTGCTGGCTGTAGTTGGTTAATGATGCTGTTTTTTGTCCCTTTGTCTTTATTCACATGTACATCACACATCCTTGCTCTCTTCATTATTTTCCTGTCTCTTTTTTCCTTTTTCCCTTCTGTATGTATGTAATCATCTCAAACATATGTCCCATGAATGCATGGCAGGTGTTTTCTTCAATAAAAATAATCTTCCAAAAAAAGAAAAATGTCAGTTTGATCATGGACCAACATGGTAAAAACCCTTATCTTGGAAAAGGAAGAAACCACAGGTAAAATTACACACACAACTTCTGGAGGGCATGGAGATCCAATGATCTGACTTTAGTGCAAATTAAAATTTTGGTCATATTATCCTAAAACGACAGTGTAACCATGGACCAAATTGTTCGTGTTTGTAAAAAGCCCATATATCTGGAAAGGAATGAGCTAGAGCGCCAGAATTTCCTCTCTCAGCTTCTGTCATCACATTTCTATGTTGGAGTTTATATCAAATTGGCCAATATAAGATGAATTAGGTAGAATTGGTAAGTTTATCCTGCTGCTCACTGATTTAACCTTTTTTCAATTACAAAAGTATTTGTAATAAACCAAGAGGGAAGACAGGAGAGGGGAGGAGGAAGAGGAGGTACGTGAGAGGAAGATTTTAGCTGGTCACCTCCTCGTCTGGTTTTGTTCATGGCCTTGCTCCATCTCTCCATCACTTTGTGGGGCTTTAGATGCTGCGTGTCTTCTAGCGCTCTAGGACTTTTATCTTGGAAATCAAAACGTCAACCGGACGTGGCGTCACACACACAGCTCATCCCCGCACAGCCGTAAACTCCTCAATGAACCTGTCTGTCGTGAGTCTAGTTCTTATCGTTTGATCATCTTCACGTTCGGATCGATCGATCTGAATATCGACGAGCCGACAGCGAAGAGAAGTTAGAGACGCAAACATCACGACTCAGCGCGTAGCTTAGCTTAGCGTGCTAGCTGGAGACACAAACATAACATGGCTGTAATGTGTGACTGACGGAGAAGAAACGGGCTGCAAAGTGAACATGGACGTGTTATAAATGTCTGAGTGGACTGTTGGACGCTGTCTGTCCTCTGCGTGTCTCCCGGTCGTGGACTGAAGCTAAGCTAAGCTACTGAAGCTAAATCAACACATACATCATTGAAGTTAGCTAACCTTAGCTCGGAAAAACACAACAACGATGACTGAAAGATTCCGCCGCGTCGAACCGTCTAAAGTCCAAATGCTGCGGGTTCAGGTGACTGAGCGGCTGAGCGCGGCGGTGGAGGAGATCCTGGACCTGTTTGAGAGCGCGATGCTGGAATATGAGGAGGAATTCTGTCGACCCGAGAAGGAAAACAGACCGAGGAGAGCAGGTCGGATCACTTTCATCCCTTTAAAGAATCAGTCTGCCGCTGCATCATAACAATAATCATGCTAATGGAAATGGTGAATATGAATTGTTGTTTGTGCTTTTCAGGACTTACAGCAGACCCCCCTCAGCTGCTGGTTCAGGGACTGTGGAGCCCCGGTTTGGACCAGGAGGAGCCAGAGTTCCCACACATCAAGGAGGAGCAGGAGGAGCTGTGGAGCGGCGGTCAGGACACAGAGCAGCTTCACGAGATCACCACCTTCCCCTCTGTCCCTCTGAAGAGTGAACACGCTCACGTTCAGCCCCCACAGCATCACCTGAGTCACACTGAGGGGCGACAGGAGGGGCCTCCCTCCGGCAGCTCCACTGAACCGAGCCCATCAGAAGCCTACGGAGACGACGACTGCGGTGGAGCAGAACCGGCCGGGCGCTTCGGTCCGGGCAGTCCCTCGGTCCCGGCTAGCGAGGGCTCCTCTGAACGTGAGGCTGAAGATAGTGAGGAGGAGGGGAAGGAGACCAGGGAGCCTCAGGCGGGTCTGAACCGGACTCACGACGTCAGCATCAGTGAGATGGGATACAACACAGGGAAGAACTCCTTCAGATGCTCCGTGTGCGGCGTCACAATAAAACACAAGGGGAACCTGAGGAGACACTTCAGGATCCACACGGGCGAGAGACCGTTCAGCTGCTCCGTCTGTGGCAAAAACTTTACTCAAAGAACATATCTGAAGGAACACGTCAGAATACACACCGGCGAGAAACCCTTTAGTTGCTCCTTTTGTAGTAAAACCTTTAAACAAAGTGCACAGCTGAGGCTACACACCCGGACACACACCGGAGAGAAACCCTTTAACTGCTCCGTTTGTGGTAAAAGCTTTATTCAAGGTCCGCACCTGAAGTCCCACATGAGGATCCACACCAAGAAGGAACTGTTCAGCTTGTAGAGATCAAAGGTTCACACATAAAGACACAAACATGCAGATCCTCCTCCTCTCAGCTGTGGAGATGAAACCGACACACTTCCTGTTTATGCGGAGTGCTTTTCACGCAAACAATTACAACAACGCAGCAGACCTACACAGATACACAACAGAGCAGAACACAGCCTCAGCTGGTTGATCCTGAGAAGGTGGAGACTCACACACCTTCAGTGGCATCATCTTCATCATCATCATTACCATCATCATCACCATCATACTATCTGCAGCTTCTGACACTTTTACTCTTCAGTCAAACACAAAGCTTGTTTGTTTGTTTCTTCTTCTCAGCTCATTTTCATTAACCTCTTCATGACTTGTTTCATTAAACAAAACTATTAAAAACATTTTGAGAGCCGTTTGCTTTATTAAGTTTGAATTACAGAAACACTTTGGCTCAGGTTCATGTTAGTGAGGCATGAAGCTGAGTGTTTACAGTGTTCAAGTGTTGGTATCTACAGTATGTACATGGGATGCGCGTGTTGAGACTAACATGTGACCCTAGCGTGTGGAGACTAACATGATCTTAGCGTGTTGAGACTAACATGTGACCTTAGCGTGTTGAGACTAACATGTGATCTTAGCGTGTTGAGACTAACATGTGACCTTAGCGTGTTGAGACTAACGTGACCTTAGCGTGTTCTGGATCTACTCCTCACAGGCCTGGATGCTGATCACCTTCACCGCCTCTCCGCTGCACCTGTGGATCCCGGCCTCACACTCGCTCATTGTTATCGCAACGCTGCTATTGGCAGGGATGACGCACAAGGGGGCGGAGTCTGTGAGGCACTGGCTCACACTCTGGCACACACACTTTGATGCTGAGCCTGAGAAACACATTCACAGAGTTACAGAGTCAGAACACAGCAGCTTCACATCACTGTGTGTGTGTGTGTGTGTGTGTGTGTGTGTGTGTGTGTGTGTGTGTGTGTGTGTGTGCGCGTGCGCGTGCGTGCGTGTGTGCGTGCGCAGACTCACCGTCACAGGCGCTCCCTGGCCGGCAGGTCTCACAGGAAGTGAACGTCTCTTGGGGCCAATCACACTCTCTGTCGTCGACCAGAGTGAAGCTCCGCCCTAAACAGCGCAGAGCTCCCAGCTGACAGACGCCCAGCAGGCGGGTTTGGTCCGAGCCGATCCTGGCACACAACCGCAACGAGGTCCTGCAAGCAGCGTACATACGTGTGTGTGTGTGGAGAGAACACACACTCCTAACAGCTCCACAGAGATCCTGCTACATTGTGTTGTGATCCAGTCTTGGTATCTTAGTTTGGATCCGACACGGACACACAGAACTATGAAAATATTAACCCTCTGTGGTCAAACCTAAATGTGTGTGTGTGTGTGTGTGGAGGTCAGAGGTCACACTCACTGGCACTGGGCAGGCATCATGCACACACACTCTTTCTCTCCCCGGCTCTCCCACGGGCGACACCTCAGGTCAGACAGAGGAGCCGTGGGCGTCGGTGCTGAGAGGAGACACAGAGCAGCAGGAGGCGTCAGACCAGCACAGGAGAGGCAAAACATAACAGAGGTGCAGAAACTCATGACCGTGCAGCTGAGTGAGAACACGAGCTCATTGGGTTTTGTCCTGCTGGTCCTCACCTTGCCTGCAGGTGGCGCCGCTGGTTGAAGGAGACCACTGCAGGCTGGGGCTGCACATGCTCGCCGTCACGTCGCCCTGCAGCGTCTGGCCCTCTGGACACCTCAGGGACACGGAGTCGCCGATGTCGTAGGTGGCTTTGGTGGGCGTGGCCATCACGCCGCCGATCAGAGGAGGAACCCCGCACGTGGAACCTGCATGATGAAGAAGAGTCAGAGTGAAAGGAGGAAGACAGGCAGCAGCTCCTGCAGAGGGAGGATGAGGTCACCGTACCTTTGCACTGCATGGCTCCTCCCCTCCAGCTCTGAGCCGCCGTGCACTCGGCCACGCCCTCGCCGCTCAGGAAGTGTCCCTCGATACAGGAGTACTGGACTGAGTGTCCTACCAGGTAGAAGTCTTTGGGATTCTACGAGAACAGAAGGTGAAACATCGAGTTTGTAACTGAGAGCGACGAGCGGAGAGGAAGATGTTTAAGGCAAAACCTGAGAAAGAACTCTGGAGCTGAAGCCTCACCAGGATGAATCCGTTGCGGAGGTTTGGCGGAGGTCCACAGGTCTTTGGAGGCTTCACAGAGAGACCGAAGCACTGAGGCTCCATCGTCCTGGGACAGGAGAACAGAGACGGGACTCAGAGGTCACCTGAGGTGTGTTGTGTGTTGTGTGTTGTGTGTTGTGTGTGTTTCTCACTGCAGGTGCTGCAGGTCCGGGTCTTCGCAGGTCTTCCCCTCCTGGCCCGGCCCGATGCAGTGCAGACCTCCTGGGCCGGGGGCCGGGTTGTTGCAGACGCGGGTCCTCGACCTTTGACCTCCAGAGCAGGATCCCCAAGAGGACCAACAGCTCCAGCTGCCATGAGTCACTCCTGAGAGGAAACCAGAGACGTGACGGGGAGAAGACGTTTCATTGGTTTGCTCATAAAGAGATCGTATGTTAGAGCCGCTCCTCCCTGGTGGAGGTATGAACACTCCTGTCCGTCCCGCTCTCTGACCTGGCTGCTCTCCGATGGCGTTCCCTTGCTCACACGCCGCCCCAGACGTTCCCTCCCTGCAGACGCAGAAGCAGCTGCGGTCCGTCAGCACCGGCCGCCCGTTGTTGCTGCAGGGCCGGCAGTGACAGGCGTCCTCCTGGGACAGACGCTCCTCCAGGGCCCGGGCCAGGTGGAGACGCTTCAGACCGGCACACTGCACCTCCTTCACCAGCTCATACAGAGGACGCAGCTGTGAGAGGGCAGAGGGCAGAGGGCAGGGGTCAGGGGTCAGGGGTCATTCACAGAAGAAGTGGTAGAATAAGGATCTATATTGATGGATGGATGGATTGATTGATTGATTGATTGATCTATTAGCTCACTGACAGTCCTAACTGAGCCGCATCATCCTAAAGTGTTTTCACTCAGACAGCTGTGGTGTGTAGCGTCCTCACCTTCATGCTGACGACCTCAGGCAGGTCTCTGACCGAGGCGGCCCAGTTGTCGTAGATTTCTCCGTTGGCCTCGGGCCGGTCCAGATCCAGAACAGACAGGGGGGCGATGAAGGCCGGGTCGCCGCCCTGCACCTTCACCTTAATATCCGCCGTTTTCCCAGCGCTTCCTGTGAGGGGGCGACAGAGGAGACGAGGGCTCAGCGGAGGCTCAGGTGCGTCCCGGTGACCTCAGTCACTCTGCTCACCCTCTCTGGACGCCAGCGCCTTGGTCAGCTTCTCACACACCGTCTTGACTTTCTTCCTGAAGAGGCGGCGCTTGACTTTCCTCCAGCACCTCTGGTACTCCATGTTTGTCGTACCTTTAAACAACCAGACAGAAAGAAAATCACCCCAGCTGTCAGAGGTCAAGGTGGCCCTGACCCTGACCCTGACCCTGACCCTGACCCGGGTCTGGACTCACTGCTGGACGCAAAGGCCTTCTGGTCAAACTCCAGCAGAGCCTTGTACTCCCCGCCCAGCGCGCCCTCAGAGATGTAGTGTGTGCCGAACGTCTGCAGCAGCTGCCCGTACGCAGAGGGGTCGTAGGTCAACGGCAGAGAGGTCAAGGCCTTCCAGAAGCCCTCAGACAGGGCCAGGCGCTCCGGGGCCGAGTTCTGGAACTGGGCCAGCTCCACTTTGTTCTTCAGGATCAGAACTCTGTGGGACTGAAAGAGAAGGAAGGCAGGTTCAGCGTTCCTCGGCCTCCCTCGCTGATGAGCTGATAGTGATGTGCCTGCAGGTGACATCATAGTGGGCGGAGCTGCGTTACCTTCTTGTCGCTGAGCTCTTTGTGGAAGGAGCGGCGGTCGTGTCCAAACAGAGCGTTGGAGGTGATGTGCTGCACGTAGGACCAGGAGCTGTCGTACGACTCGTCACTCGCCTCGTTATCCACCGACACCTGCAGGGGGCGCCACTGTGTTTACATCAGAGGGCAACGACACGTTTACACTTCAGTTTGAGTGCAGACCTGGAAGCTGTAGCTGAGGAGGTTCTGAGGCAGCCTGAAGAAGAGACGGTGATCGCCACTGAACAACTTCCTGCACTGACCGCCAAAGCTCAACGTGTTGAGGACAGAAGAACGCAGAGAGCCAGAGAGCACGTCGTACCTACACACACACACACACACACACACACACACACACACACACACACACACACACACACACACACACACACACACACGCACACACACACACGCACACACTTCCTGTCAGGACGTGTTGATTCAGCAGCTACACACCCATCTTCACACACATGAGCTTGCCTGTGTGTGTGTCTCTCTCTCTCTCTGAACGTGTGTGTGTGCATGTGTGTGTGTGTGTGTGTGCGTGTGTGTGTGTGTGTGTGTGTGTGTGTGTGTGTGTGTGTCTCACCCTCGGCCCGTCAGCTCAGAGTTTGGTGGCGTCTTGTCGATGTCACAGGTCTCGTGTCGTCCTGTCTCACTGCAGCCCCTCTCGTCCAGACCGTCCTCACAGTCCTGATCCCCGTCACACACCAGAGAGCGGCTGATACACTGACCTGCAACACGGGACACACACAGGGACACACACAGGGACACACACAGGGACACACAGGGACACACACAGGGACACACACAGGGACACACACAGGGACACACACAGGGACACACAGGGACACACACAGGGACACACACAGGGACACACAGGGACACACACAGGGACACACACAGGGACACACACAGGGACACACACAGGGACACACAGGGACACACACAGGGACACACAGGGACACACACAGGGACACACACAGGGACACACACAGGGACACACAGGGACACACACAGGGACACACAGGGACACACACAGGGACACACACAGGGACACACACAGGGACACACAGGGACACACACAGGGACACACACAGGGACACACACAGGGACACACAGGGACACACACAGGGACACACACAGGGACACACACAGGGACACACACAGGGACACACAGGGACACACACAGGGACACACAGGGACACACACAGGGACACACACAGGGACACACACAGGGACACACACAGGGACACACAGGGACACACACAGGGACACACACAGGGACACACAGGGACACACAGGGACACACACAGGGACACACACAGGGACACACACAGGGACACACACAGGGACACACACAGCGACACACAGGGACACACACAGGGACACACAGGGACACACACAGGGACACACAGGGACACACACAGGGTCAGAAACCAGTTATGGAGCTTTGGCTCATTCAAAGGCGTTGATGTACTGAATTTTCTGCCCTTCTTTGGTGTGTGTGTGTGTGTGTGTGTGTGTGTGTGTGTGTGTGTGTGTGTGTGTGTGTGTGTGTGTGTGTGTGTGTGTGTGTGTGTGTGTGTGTGTGTGTGTGTGTGTACCTGAGGTGCAGGTGAATCTGTCTCCACAGCCCAGCTGCAGGGGACACGGCTGCTGGGGGACGCAGGCGGCCGTGTCCCAGGCGTCTCCTGGACACGCCGCCCCTCCGTACTGAGCCGGCACCTCCACATGCCGGCTACGCACCTGAAGGGGCGGAGCAGAGAGTGTGTGTGTGTGTGAGGAAGGTGACACCACACACACACACACACACACACACACACACACACGTACCTTGGTCCTGGTGCAGCCGTCACACTCAGACCAGCCGGCGTACGGAGCCCACCTGCAGCTCACTGGGGTCTGACTGCTCACACACACACTGACAAGCACACACATCTCTCAGGTCAATCACTGATCTGTTTCTGCTGTGCTTTGAGTTCAGAGGTGCAGGAGAGAGAGAGAGAGAGAGAGAGAACGTACCAAAGAGAGACGAGGAAGAGGAGAAGAGACCTCCAAGCTTCAGCCAGAGACACCTGAGGACAGAGAGAGAGACAGACAGACAGACAGACAGACAGACAGAGAGGGAGAGAGGGAGAGAGGGAAGACTTGCATGTCAATAACATCGTAAAATCAATCAAAAAGAAAACAGGGAAATATAAAATGGATGAGACTTCAAATAAGATGTAAGAAGAAGAAAAGGAGACAGAATAATGGGAATAAGAGAAATAACGCCTTTAACCTTTCAGCCTCGAGTGACGACTGTGTGTGTGTGTGTGTGTGTGTGTGTGTGTGAGTGTTTGTAAAGCCCGACAGCAGCAGCAGTTTGTGCCAAATGCATTTTGAAACAATATTCTAAATGAATGTGAAGCAGCAGTTTACCTTCATGATGTGAGCGTCTGTGTGTCCTGCTCCTCTCCAGATGTTTGGACCTCAGGATCATATAATCGGCTCAGGGAGAGATTACTCAACACCCAAACTGAGTTCAGGAATTTCCCTGGTTGGCGAAACTTTTTAAGCTGCCCAGCGACACACAGAGACGCACGGACACACAGAGAGACACACACAGAGAGCCACGGCACGTCTGCCAGCATGTGTGTGTGTGTGTGTGTGTGTGTGTGTGTGTGTGATTCCAGTCAGATCTGGATCAGGCTGTTTGCTCTGTGATCTGTCAGGACAGCCTGGACTCATCAACAGTTGTGTAATAATGGGTTTTTTCATGGATACGAGGCAGGAGTGTGTGTGTGTGTGTGTGTGTGTGGTGGCTGCTTCATGTGTTTGACCATTGACTCATCTTCTGACATGTTCATGTTCTGACTCTTCAGTTTGGACTTAAATGTAACGATCATAACTCCTGACTTTATTAAGTTCGTGTTTATTTTCATGTTTGATTCAATCTTACACCAACATGAAGGCCGTCACTGCCCTCTGGTGGGGGGGAACGGTACTGCCCCGCCTCAGCTCAGCCACAGATTAGTTTCATCTGAAGCTTTTAATGACTTAACTTAAAACAAGTTCAGATTGTTTAAGTCTTTTTTAACAGTACACATTGAGCTGTTTGTTGTTGTTGTTGTTGTTGATGATGATGATGATGGTGAGTCCTGAACGTTCTCACGGAGAAACAGAGCGACATGTTGACTAAATCAGCTAAAATTAATTTATTACTTAGTAATTATGAGTTTGTTTCCCTTTGAAACGCAGTGGACAAAAAATCAGAAACTCGTATAATGTTAAATACAAACCTAAAGAGCGGAAACTAAAGTCCTGAACGAGTCTGATGTTTACCTGAGGAGGGAGGGAGGGGCAGCTAGCATGTTAGCATGTTAGCAAACATGAGAACAGTGGGTGGAAAGCTCGGGTCTGTCTTCTTCTTCGTGTGATAAAGGTCGCAGGTGTAGTGAGCTCATCGGTGCCCCTAGCGTCTGAAGGGGAGAACAACACCGTCGCTAAAATCAAGTCACGCTTCTCTTTGTTTGGCACTAGGTGGCGGCAGTGAACGCAGACAAAAAGCGACACATCCAAATCTGTTCTTTACAATTTTTTGGCAATTTCACCTTTTCTTTAATTTGTCTTTCACCCAAGACTTTTAATTTGACTGTAAATTACTTAAAAAGACAACTCTCTCTCGCTCTCTCTCTCTCTCTCTCTCTCTCTCTCTCTCTCTCTCTCTCTCTCTCTCTCTCTCTCACACTCTCTCACACTCTCTCAAAGGTTTCCTTCATTTTGAGCTCAATCCTACGAAATTCTGATAAATAAAATCCTTTTCTGAGGGAATGAACAGATCAGAGAGAGAATCGATCCATTCAAACGGAGTAAAACCTTCATTTCCCTTTATCGTAGGACTTTCCTCCAAACCGGATGTGATCCATTTCTGGTTAAGTTGTTCACACTCTGGTCTCATCTCTCGTTGTTTATAACCTTTACTTCTTACTTTATATTTGACTGTAAACACGACATTAACGTCACCAATCCGCAAATCGATTTCCCTCACTGGCCACATCCCGCCGGCAGATGGCGCCATCCCCCGGTCTGCCTGCAGCGGCACAAACAGGGTGTTGATAGGAGGACTGACTGACTGACTGACTGACAGACAGACAGACGGAGAGACAGACGGTGAGGCAATAGACGGGATTCTTCGACAGCCGTCACATCCCACATGGACTGACGGTAGACTCGGATCCTGCTCGGGTTCCTGAAGCTTTAAACGGGTTCTTGCGGTTTGTGGCTTCGGGACTTTGCGGTTGTGGGTCTGTGTGTGGACCGGATCTTGTTTACGGACGGAGACCAGCTGCTGCTCGGTTCACTACAGAGGTCAGTGACTAAATTCAATCCTTAATAAAGAAAGTAAACGCTTCATCTCTCACACAGACGCAGGTGGAAATAAATACAACTTTTAAATCTGCGTGTGTGTGTGAACGCGTGGAGAGATTTAGTGTTTAGAGTTTCAGCTGGAAACTTCAACAATCTGTGAGAACACGGAGGAAACAAGACTGGGGCAGAACGGAACATCTGGGAAAGTTATTCAGCTTCGTGTGTGTGTGTGTGTGTGTGTGTGTGTGTGTGTCGTGTTCTCCCACATACTGCTTTACTAAAATATTTCTTGTTAAACATTAACCGTGAGTATCTGCGATCTAAAGTCTCTATAAAGTGACTCTAAGTGTGTGTGAGCCTGTTAAGGAGCGCTGCGTAAAGCACTGACGGTACACACACACACACACACACACACACACACACACACACACACACACACACACACACACAGCCCACATGTGTATAAATCTGTGGTAAAGGCTCTTAAGTGAAACCTAAATCACAGTTAATGTTACTAAATTATACCTGATTTGGATCTAACTGTACTTTTTAAGATCAAATTAAAGGTTTAAGTTCACAGAAGATCCAACCACAATGTGTCTGGATTCAGTTACAAACAGAAGAGCCTGAAGAAGTGAAGGTGGAAGAGAGAGAAACCATCTGGGCTCTAAAACGCCTCCTGGAAGCTTTGGAGGAGTCCTTGTCTTGTCTTCTCTTCTCTTCTCTTCTCTTCTCTTCTCTTCTCTTCTCTTCTCTTCTCTTCTCTTCTCTTCTCTTCTCTTCTCTTCTGCTCCATGTTGTTCTGCAGTCTGAGGTTGTGTGTTGCAGAGTTTTGCATGAGTGTGAGCAGCAGACAGGTGAAGTGAGGCGAGTGTGAGGATGCAAAGGAACTCTGGATGTGAAGAAGCTTCATGTTAGAACAGAAGAAGGGGGGGGGGGGGCATGGACACACACACATACTCACACGTACACACACGTATAGACTTACATGTGCAGTAGCGACCTGAGGCTGACCTGATCTGGTGTCAGAGGTGACGTGTGGAGGGAAACGATCCCTGGCCTCAGCAGGACTTTGGTTTCCTGTTTGATGGTGGGAGGAGCAAAGCATTCTGGGCTTTTTCCTGCATGGAGCTCAGTTTCCTCTTGGTTTTTACTTCTAAAAATCAAAACAGCAACATTGTGATACAAAACAAACATGAGACATTTGAGTATGGAACGCTTTAATGTGTGGAATAATATGAAAGTGAGACAGAAGAAGAAGTCGTGTGTCCTTCCTGTCCCATGTGCTGCACTTCCTGTCCGCTCAGTGTGACGAGAGGCTGTACTGTAAAGTGACCTCTGACCTGTGACCCTGTAGTGCTCCTTCATACCCTGACCTGTGTGTGTGTGTGTGTGTGTGTGTGTGTGTGTGTGTGTGTGTGTGTGTGTGTGTGTGTGTGTGTGTGTGTGTGTGCCTGCAGCAGACAGTTATTCAGTCTTATCAGCTGGAGACACGTCGGCATGTAAACCACACAGATCACTAAACCCAAACATCTGCACACACACACACACACACACACACACACACACACACACACACACACACACACACACACACACACACCTCTGAGTAACAGTCAGCACCTTCTCTCCAACAGACCAACAACATGGCTGCCACCTTCATCGCGCTCCTCTTCCTCCTTCACAGCCTCACTGCTGCAACGCTGGACACTGCCTCTGAGCAAGGTAAGGTCTCTACTCTGACCTCTGACCCTGAGCCCTCTGGATGATGTCATGGCTCTCTATCCTATAGTGACTCTGAGCTGAGCTGAGAGGATGTAGAGCAGATAAACATGCAGGGCGTCGTGAGGACAAACAGTAGAAGAAGAACAGAGTGAGGAGGAGTTAGCCTCATTACATCACCACACAGCTCACTGAGTGAATCCAGGAGAGACGCTGACCTTCTGTCTTAGTGCAGGACCCTCATGGATCTGTTCATTGGTTCATGTGTGGAGTTGCAGCGTCTCCCTGCACACTGAGGGTTGCCTCCATGTTTGAGCTGAAACATGACAGCAGCTGTTGTGATGAAGATGAAGCTGCAGGAACGTTTCAGGCGGGAATACTGGAGGTTTTCATTGCCGTGTACTAACGCGTGTCCTTGGCATTGAAACGGACTTGAAATCTGTTGCACAACAGAGCAGCACAGAGCAGCGCAGAGCAGCCAGCACATTTCAGTGAAGAGGCTTCCCAGGAATTCTGAGTACAGCCAGAGTCGTCCAACACGCAACAATGGGAAGCTCTTTAGTCCAGCAGAGGCCCTGTTTCCATGAAACCGCCTTTCAGGGGTGTAGGGTGCACTGTACACACACACACACACACACACACACAAACACACACAGCCTGCACATTGACCATAAATGTCAGGCTCCACATCCTGTGCTTTGTCTGCTTATATAACCGAGGAGGGAGGAACGTGCTTCTGCTGTGGACTGAGGGAGTGAGGGAGTGAGGGGTGAAGGGGTGAGGGAGTGAGGGAGTGAGGGAGTGAGGGGGTGAAGGGGTGAAGGGGTGAGGGAGTGAAGGGGTGAAGGGGTGAGGGAGTGGAGGGAGTGAGGGAGTGAAGGGGTGAGGGAGTGAAGGGGTGAAGGGGTGAGAGAGTGAGGGAGTGAAGGGGTGAAGGGGTGAAGGGGTGAGGGCGTGGAGGGAGTGAGGGAGTGAAGGGGTGAGGGAGTGAAGGGGTGAAGGGGTGAGAGAGTGAGGGAGTGAATGGGGTGAAGGGGTGAGGGAGTGAAGGGGTGAGAGAGTGAGGGAGTGAAGGGGTGAGGGAGTGAGGGAGTGAGGGAGTGAAGGGGTGAGGGAGTGAAGGGGTGAGGGGGTGAAGGGGTGAGAGAGTGAGAGAGTAAGGGGGTGAAGGGGTGAAGGGGTGAGAGAGTGAGGGAGTGAAGGGGTGAAGGGGTGAGAGAGTGAGGGAGTGAAGGGGTGAGGGGGTGAAGGGGTGAAGGGGTGAGGGGGTGAAGGGGTGAAGGGGTGAGAGAGTGAGGGAGTGAAGGGGTGAGAGAGTGAGGGAGTGAGGGAGTGAAGGGGTGAGAGAGTGAGGGAGTGAAGGGGTGAGAGAGTGAGGGAGTGAGGGAGTGAAGGGGTGAGAGAGTGAGGGAGTGAAGGGGTGAGGGGTGAAGGGGTGAGATAGTGAGGGAGTGAAGGGTGAAGGGGTGAGAGAGTGAGGGAGTGAAGGGGTGAGAGAGTGAGGGAGTGAAGGGGTGAAGGGGTGAGAGAGTGAGGGAGTGAAGGGGTGAGAGAGTGAGGGAGTGAAGGGGTGAGGGGGTGAATGGGGTGAGGGGGTGAAGGGGTGAAGGGGTGAGAGAGTGAGGGAGTGAAGGGGTGAAGGAGTGAGGGAGTGAGTGACTGAAGGACTCTCCTCTCCTCTCCTCTCCCTCTCTTCCCTCTGCTCTGGTTGCTCTGGGCGCTCGTCTCTCTGCCAGGGCGTTCCTAGAAATGTTTTCCCTGGAATCTCAGTCAGTGGTTTGGAAGCTGGCAGGCTCAGCTGAACGTCAGCAGCACCGATTCCTCCTGCCTGGCAGAAGTTTCCAGCTGGACTGCTGTTGGAGGGTTGATAGATAAGTTATGAGCTGTTGAGCCAAAACAACTCCCAGTGTTTAAAATGAGACGCCCACAACAACCAGAGCCTGAGAACTCCAGAGATCAACCACAACATTCATCCATGCTTCAGACGGAGTTGGGCTGGAGCTCTACAGAAAACATGGAGTGCACTGTTTTATTTGTACTTTTGTTGGCGTCGTGAGGAGATAAGAGTGTTTGGCTTTACTGTGCAGATGAAGCTTCAGTCAGTGTGAGTGTGTGTGTGTGTGTGTGTGTGTGTGTGAGCCGGCTGAGCTGGAAGGAAGGAAATGACTTCTAAATGCAGCTTCTCCTCCTGAGAGCTCACTGATTGATGATTTCCAATGTTGTGGCTTCGTAAATAACCATTTCTCCTTTGTGGAACATTCATAAACACACACACACACACACGTGCACGCTCACACGCACACGCACGCACACACACACACAAATTCACACACACACACACACACACACACACACACACACACACACACACACTCACAGTGCAGATGTTATACAATGGCAAAGGTAATGAGGCTAATTAAACACAAAGCAACAACAAAGCGTCTCCACCTGAGGACTTAATGGGGTGAAATGAGGACGCATGCAGCTTCTTCTTCTTCTACTTCCTGCTGCTGCTGTGGAAACGCAATGTTTTGTTTCAGCCGGAACGTGAAACCTCTTCTTCTGTAAACATGTTTACTTAGTGAGATGCTCTCAATTTGCTTCATAAAAGAGGAATGAGAACACACACACACACATACACACACATACACACACACACACACTTGTTGCTGTTGGAGATGTGTGTCTGTGGATCTAATGAATAATCTACTGCACACATGTTTACTGGCTGCTGTGACCTCAACCTGGCCGCCGCTAAGCAAACACAGCAACACGCTGAGCACATTTACATACAAGCAGAGAGACACGCAGCAGAGAGACACGCAGCAGAGAGACACGCAGCAGAGAGACACGCAGCAGAGAGACAAACACACACACACACTGTACGTGTGTATCAGAGGCCTTTTGTTCTCAAACCGATTAGATATGATTCGGATCAAACTTGGCAGGTTGGTTGGGGTCAGGGGTCAGAGGTCAGGACTTTTGCTGTGTGTTTGTTTTGAAATGGGTCAAAGGTCAGGGCATGTTTGAGCCTGGTGCTCATGAACAGGGATCAGGGATCATTTACTGGACATGAAAGGAATTTGTGCTCATTGTTTCTTGAAGATTCCTAAATCTAGAGGTGAATGTTCAATCATAAAACAAAGGAATGAGAGGAAGAAGATCTGTCCCATCTGTCAAAGTGGGACCCAAAGTGGGACCCAAAGTGGGACCCAAAGTGGGACCCAAAGTGGGACCCAAAGTGGGACCCAAAGTGGGACCAGTGGAGCAGAGTGGGTCACGTGACCGAGCCGTGTTCCACTCAGCAGAGTGAGATTGATTTCCCTTCAATCTGGTCCCAGCCCAGTTCCAAGGAGGAGCGAGGGGATCTGGTAAACAGGTTATTTTTAATCTTGACGCCCCTGAGCAGGCCAGAGGTATTCATCATCCTGGGCTGGCAGCTGTGAAGGAGGCACGCTGTCCTCACACTTCCCAGTACTGGGCCTGTCCGGGCCTGTTGTTGTTGTTCCTGTATGGATGGGAGCAGCTGACAGCTTGCGGCGGCGGGGTGTTAATGGAGGATAATTGAAGGGAAGGTGCCGCGTAACGCTGAGCGGGCGGCGTTGTTTTTCTTTGACAAAGCGCTGTGGAAGATGCAACCACGCCAATAAAACCTGTAAACCCTGATTTGCGGTTCTGCAGGAGCTCATTTGCCGACTCGTGGACATTCTGTCTGCTTTTCAGGAAACAAGGAAGTAAACCTCCTCCCTGTTCAACCAAACTAATAAAGGACACAAAACGTAACATGTCACTGTAAGAACCCCAAAAAAGATGTAAAGAACCACAAGAACCCAATCAAGGGTCACTACCATCTCCCTCTGGACCTCCAGAACCTTCTGAAGGACCCACAGATCTCATGAAAGAATCTCATACCCCAGTAGTTAAGAAACATCGTACTAAAACCAAATGTGCGAGTGCAGCAGCGCCACCTCTGCCTGGTTGTGTGGCCGTAAGGACACAGGGTCTGTATGAGGAGCTGGTTTAGTTTAGTCCTGGTTCAGGTCTGGTCTCTGCTGAACGTGGTGAGCTCCTGGTAGAGATGAAAGGTGTCAGAGCAAAGATGCCACCCTTTGACCCTCAGTATGACATCGGACCGCCCAGTTAGATGGAACACGTGTTGATTTTCTTCTGTTGGGATTTGTTGAGAATAAGGAAATCAAATCTCAGTGAGTTGTTGAGGGTTAAAGGGTTTAAAGTCCTTATGTTCTCACTGTAACAGAGGGATTTGAAACTTGTTGAGCACACACACATGCTCTCAGTTAGTGCGGCCTGGAGAGCTGGACTCAGCTGCTGGTGTGTGTGTGTGTGTGTGTGTGTGTGTAGGTCGATCCTGAGCTCAGCCAAAGCAAACAGCCAAAGCCTCAGAGGTGCTAAAGCTTCAGGCGGCGGCACTCCTCTGAGGAAGAGATTTCCAGGAAAAAGCATTTGTTTGCTCCATGGCTCAGAGGAGTCAAATGACCTCAATAAACATCTCTCTCTCTCTCTCTCTCTCTCTCTCTCTCTCTCTCTCTCTCTCTCTCTCTCTCTCTCTCTCTCTCTCTCTCTCTCTCTCTCTCTCTCTCTCTCTCTCTCTCTCTCCTCTCTCTCTCTCTCTCTCTCTCTCTCTCTCTCTCTCAGTCGTCCCTAAGACACGCCCTCACCTCACAGGCTGTGTGTCCACCAACATGGAGACGTTCAGCTGCAGATGGGCCCTGGGCTCGTTCCTGAACTTGTCTGAGCCCGGCGAGCTCCGCCTCTTCTACATCAACAAGAAGTGAGGGACACAAAGTCAATATAATCATTTCCTGCCCTCCTTTGCACGCTCCCGTCCTAGCTCCTTTCCTTATTCCTTTCTGTCCTTGTGTCGTTCCTTCTCTTCATGCGTTTTCCTTCGTGGTGTCAGAGAGATTCTCCCTCATCTCCCTAAAGCCTCATAATCCACAGAGCTTTATGCTCCTTCTCAGGCTGAGTGAGGTCAAGCAAGGTCATGATTTCTACACAACTGTTTGCATTGTTCGTCTTATCAGCAGTTTGGTTTCACACACACACACACACACACACACACATCTACTCACACACACACACACACGGTCACTAGAGGCAGAACAGTTGTGACTTCCACCTTAATTATCAACTTAACACAAAAACCAAATCTGTAAATCCGCATTAATCCATCAAATCCAGGTGTTTAGTAATTAACCCATAAATGTGAGTGAAGAACCTAAAGGAGCTCAGAGTCGTTGGGCCTCCTCCTGAGGATCTCCTGCTCCCTGGTTGTGTGTTGTGTCCATAGAGCAGCACTGACAGAGGGGCTGATGGTGCAGTGTTGCGTCCTTGTCCTTTCAGGCCGCCCCACCTGTCTCCTAAAGAGTGGAGCGAGTGTCCTCACTACAGCATGGAGAGACCGCACGAGTGCTTCTTCAACGAGAACCACACCACCATCTGGACCTACTACAGCGTCCAGCTCCGCTCCAAGGATCAGGATGTCCTCTACGACGAAGACTTCTTCCTCGTCCAAGACATCGGTGAGCAGGTGTAGGAATACTACCAGGCCAACGTCTGATTCCATTGTTCCGGGGGAAAACTGATGGCCGTGTTCCTCCGCAGTGCATCCTGATCCTCCGGAGGGTCTCAGCTGGACCCTGCTGAACAGCAGCGTGACCGGGTCTTACTTTGACGTCCTGGTGAACTGGGAGCCTCCTCCGTCTGCAGACGTGGAGCTCGGGTGGATGAGGCTGCAGTACCAAGTCCAGTACCGTGAGGCCGACTCCGTCCAGTGGCAGGAGGTGAGTACTGCCCTGCGATCTGACCAAACCTGCCGGGGACTGAAGTCATTATCGGCTTTTTAATTCAATCAATTTCTTTGTTTATTTTTTGGAATATAAGTATTTTGGAATTAATTCTTATTTTCAAAGATCTTTAGTTTGTCTGCCTTGTTGTTGGTATCATTTCCATCTCATGTCTGTTTCCCCAACAGGCTGAACTGGAGAGAGGGAAGTCCTGTTCCCTTTACGGCCTCCAGACCAACGTGGATCACGAGGTCCGGGTCCGCTGCAAGATGTTTGCTCAGAAACATTTTGGAGAGTTCAGTGAATCCGTCTTCATCCACATCCCGTCTAAAGGTGAGCAGGAGCAGCTCCACTCACGCACGGGCTGCAGGCTCAAACACTGCTGGGGTTTGTTGTTGAAGTGTGTGTTTGTGTGTTTGTGTGTCTCCTCCTTAGCCACCAGATTCCCTCTGGCAGCGTTGCTCATCTTTGCTGCTCTGTGTTTGGTTGGAGTCATGATGTTAGTTATCATCGTCCAGCAGGAAAAGTAAGCAGGACTCTTTCAGCTGTTTGCACTCATGCTGCTCAGTGGGCTGCTTGACCTCCACCATGTGTGTGTGACTGTGTTATCAGTGATGTTATTCCAAAGCGTTGGTCAGAGTGAGACGAGGCTACAGTATATGAGCAGACTGCAGCTCTATGCTAGAGCAGCTCAGTGATGTCATCATTACAAACACAACAGAGCAGTGGTGCTGATCTAGAGGTGCTTTCATTTCTCTGGTCTCTCCTCTCATCGTGTCTCTCCTCTGTGTTTCCCAAAGGTTGATGTTTATTCTCCTCCCTCCTGTCCCGGGGCCTAAGATCAGAGGAATCGACCCTGAGCTGCTGAAGGTACACGCCCACTTTGTGAAACAATATCACCTTTGAGTGACAGGTGGATGTGAGGTGGATGTCAGCAGCCTCTTGAGTGTGTGGTCTGTTTTGGTTGTCTGACAGAAAGGGAAGCTGGGGGAGCTGACGTCCATCCTGGGCGGACACCCGCACTTAAGGCCAGAGCTGTACAACAATGACCCCTGGGTAGAATTCATCGATTTGGACATGGATGAGCAGAGCGACAGGCTGATGGGCCTGGACACCGACTGCCTGGTGGAGCGCTCCCTCTCCTCCCACTGCTCCCCCTTCTCCATCGGGTTCAGAGACGATGACTCGGGCCGGGCCAGCTGCTGTGACCCCGACCTCCCCGGCGACCCGGAGGCTTTGCCTTTCCATCCAGTCCCTCTGAGCGGCGCCCTCGCAAGAGAAGCCTCCTCCCCCTCAGCCTCTGAGCCCAACTCCCCGGACCAGGGCGCCTCTTCTGGGCGGCCTTCTTTGACCGTCCCAGCCAGAGAGGACCTGTACACCCAGGTGAGCGAGGTGAAGCCATCTGGAGAGCTTCTGCTGACAACCGAGGACCAGACTGAGGAGGAGAGAACGAGTAAAGACAGAGTGAAGGAAGAGAAGAAAGAAAACAAGAGCAAAGAGTTTCAGTTAGTGGTGAACGCAGACTGTGGGGGCTACACCTCAGAGCTAGACGCAGGGAAAATGAGTCCAAGGTCGTCCACAGGGGAAACCTTTCAGCCCCTGAGTCCTGTGCCATCTCAGCCATCTGGAGACCACCGGACTCCTTATCAGGAACCAGATACCTCCCCTAAGCCCCCGCTTCCTCCTGCTCCTGTCTACACTGTGGTGGAAGGTGTCGGCAGGCAGAACAGCCTCTTACTGACACCAAACTCCGCCCCCGCCCCCCAGCTGATCATGCCAAAGACCATGCCGACGCCAGAAGGCTACCTGACCCCCGACCTTTTGGGGAACATCACACCGTAGATCAGCGGCGGTCTGTGAAATCGGACTATTCTCTGAAAGACAGAGAGGCGTTTGGCAGTGGACTCTGAATGTCAGTGTGTGTGTTTGTCTGTCCTGCCATCACCTCTACCTCCTATAACCTCCACTGCAGGCTCCAACAGGGCTGCTGAGAGGAGAGCGGGTATGAGCAAGGAAGAGGTCAGGCCAGGGTGTTTGACTACAAAAGGGAGATAAAAAAGACCTGTGCTTGCTCTGTCACACTTCAGAAGAAGGTCTGAAACATCACTAAGTCACTGAGTGAGATCGTTTAATTACCTGCACCTTTGAAAACAAGATGAGAGCATCAAGGTCAATAAATGTTCAATAACAGACAATCAGTTACCCGGGCAACCAGGGGGATTATTCTTGTCGTTGCGAGGCGTCAACATCCTGAGACATTTCACCGTCACAGTGTGTGAGTCATGGTCATTAAAAGCAGAAAATATAATAATCATAACAATAACAATGATATAGAAGAGGTCTGATGTTTCAGTGAGCCCCACACGTACAAACATTGGGTTTCCCGCCGCCAGGGGGCGCTGGACCTCCACTCATACCGTGGTGAGATCATGGACTGAGTGCTGCTCAGTGTGTCTGACTTTCTTATTGATGAACTCCAGCTCCATTAAACTGGCTCAGAGATGTAAATGTAAAACACAACGCCTCTTTCTGGGATTCCAGCTTTTGGAAGCGTTTCATATTTTTTGTACGTTCTTATTCAGATCATTACTAATGGAATGTAGCTGAGTACTGCAGGTTTACTTTGTAGCTCAGTAAAACAGGAGAGCGACTGAGTGGATCAGACGCTGTTTGTTTAAGATGTTTTCAGAGCTGACAGAGCCAATAATGCCTCAGTCAAGGTCCTGCTGCTGTGTGTTTGTTCAGGAGCTCAGGCACTTTGTGTTCCAACGCATGAGCTGCTCCACTTTACTCTCTGGTTTAAGGTTAAAAGTGCATGAAATACAGGTTTACTTCAATCGTTGTGGATAATACTTTGTGTTGCTTTTGTACAGTCGTAGCATTTCATCTCTTCGGAAGTGTGGAGACATAATCATCTTTCATATGTTGTGTGTTTTAGTTGGAGGCAATGTTGTTACTCATGATGACTTAAAGTGAAGATCGCTGCAGGATTACCACAAACTGCCCTGTGAGAAAACTGCATTCACCTGCTACTCCAGCCAAAGTGAGCCAGTATTAGCAGTAAAGTGTCCTTCAGTGTTAACAGGACTGACTGTGAAGCTGGGTCAGTGTCTTACATTATTGATCATTCATCACAAATAAACTGCTTTCTTACTTTTGTCTTTCCCTCTTTGTTATTGGTGTTAGTCTCTATTTAATCTCTGACTTTGCGGAAAATAACTTATATTGTTTAAGTTTAAAGTTCACTTAAAGGTCACTTCAGTATTAAGTGATCATATTTAAGCATAGAAACGTTGTAAAGACAATACTACTCGGTTAAAGTAAAAACAAACGTGCTTTAATGAAGTAATATTAACAGGCACACAATCAAATAATATTCAAAAGTCGTTTCGGTCACGATTTCCATGAAAAATCTCAATCTGCACGTAAACAAATAAAAGTCAATAATTAATTTCTCCCAAAATGTGCAGTTAAAATGTTAAAACCCAAACAAAACATCAGTAACGCAAAAGTGTGTATTTGCAATCTACAGTAAAGTCATCCAGCAGTTTGTAACTAACATAAATCTTTACATAACAAATATATGAACATAAATGATGAAGCTGCCGAATTATTGTATAAACAGGAAGTAGATTTGAGGTCAAACTCGTTTGCTAGCAGACGAAGCTAAAGTTTGATGACATATATACATTTGTTCTATATTTCGTTGTATTATTTCGCTAAGTTATTGTTATCAATTGCTCTTTTTAAAACAACCAAGATGATAAAGTTAAACCGTGTGAATATTGACGCGTTAATGGAAAGCTTGACTCTTCTGGAGCAGGTGAGCGGTGCTAGCGAGCTAACAGCGGCTAACTGAGGGGATGTTTATCTGGACTTCCATCTTATTTTGACACTTTATGAAACAATAATACACACTGGAGATGAGTGAATGTTGGGGATAAAGAGGGAACTTATTTTATTCCAGTTTAGCATTACGGTATTTTACTTCTGCTTTTATTCGCTTTAATTAATCAGAAAATGACAGAAGTTAATGGCAAAACCAACATGTTGGAGATCCAGCTGGAAGACGCCAACAGAGGTTTGAAATTCTCTTCTGGTAAGGAGAGAAGTTTGTCTGAGGGTGAGTTTGTTCATGTGTGTGCACTTTTATCTCACGTGTCGTTGTTTGTCTCATTCTGAGCGGAATCACGTGGTTTCTTTCCTGCGTCGCTGCTGCGGTAACATGGGGCCGGAGCATGGTGCGTCGATGCGCTGCCCCCTGCTGGACATGACGCCGAATTACAGTCCAAAGACACGAGCCTCCATTTCACAACACAGATCAATACTCATTAATAAAGGTTATTCATTGATTCTAGGCTTATGATTCTTGATTGTAGAACATTCTTCCAAAGGCTTTACATATGGATCATCCATATCTTTTTAAATTATTGTCTTGTCTTGCCAAGGAACTTTAGATTACCAAGAAAACAAGTAAAACAGAATCATTGAAGATAAAATGACTCAAATGAGAGTTGTAACCTCTGCATAGACACAACTAGCTCATGTGTGTGTTGTTCCAGAGCGAGACGGCCTGCTGAGCAGCGTGAGCAGACTGCAGCAGACGCTCCAGGAGCAGTGCAGCCTCAGAGGTCAGTCATCTTCTGAGCAACCGGAGCTAAACTAAAGATGCTGCACACTTTCTCCTGGAATCAAGACATTTTCTCCCATCGTTTAACTTTCAATGTGAGCTTTTAATGGACGATTCTGCATCAGGCACTAGATTTATAAATGGAACACTGTCACATTAAACACCAGAGCAGAGTGTGTGTGTGTGTGTGTGTGTGTGTGTGTGTGTGTGTGTGTGTGTGTGTGTGTTCGTGTTCCTGTGTGTCTATTCTGAGCTTGTGTGTCGCAGTGGAGAACGACAGACTGAAGAGTGACATGGCCGAGCTGAAGAGACAGACGGAGAGGACAGAACAGGTGAGGAGAAACTACACAGGTGCTTCTCAGCTTCTCTTTGTTTGATCCCTGTTGGTGTTCATCAGAGCTGCACCATCAATCACATCCTGAGTGTGGAAGTCTGTCCATCCACAGTTTAATAGTTTAAATGGATTGAAATCTCTGAAGTCTCTTAAACCCTTAAACCTAAAGGGGCGTGTCCTCTGCTGACGGTAAGTGTGTCCTGATGACGTCTGTGTCCCGGCTGTGCTCAGGACAGAGAGGCCGAGGTGCAGCGGCTGAGACGGGAGATGAGAGCGGCGGCTGAAGGCCACCAGAGGGCGCTACAAGCTGTGACACAGCGGCACAGAGGAGAGGAGGAGGAGGCACGCAAGGAGGCTGCACGGCAGAGTGAGAGAGAGAGGGGGGGCTTTCTTTCTTTCTTTCTTTCTTTCTTTCTTTCTTTCTTTCTTTCTTTCTTTCGTTCTTTCTTTCGTTCTTTCTTTCGTTCTTTCTTTCGTTCGTTCTTTCTCTCCACATGTTTGTTTTCCTTCTGTTCTCTGGCTGACAGTCGAAGCCAAAGATGCAGAAGTGAAGAAGCTGCTGGAGGAAAAAGATGAGGAGCTGGAGGAGACGAAGAGGAGGCTGAAGGACCAGGAGAGAGAGAGGCAGAGCGAGCTGCTGAAGCTACAGATGGAGGTAAAAATGGAGCAGAGAGAGAGAGAGAGAGGAGGGAGGGGAAAGGACAGAGGGAAGGCGGGAGAGAGAGAGAGTGAGTGTTGCTGGGAGCTTTTCTATCTCTGTCTGCTTCTTTAATGCTGTGATTGGATCATGTAGTGTGTAGATGTGTGTGTAGTGTGTAGTTGTGTAGTTGTGTAGTTGTGTCACATGTACCCAGCATGTAAACAGTGCGGCCTGCACACACACACACGTGTCAGATAAGAATCAGATCAACTTCCCCACATCCTGATGTTGGTCTTTAACAATGTAGAGATGCTCTGTGTTGCTCTGTAAGTCGCTCTGTCTCTGTTTGGCAGTTTGGTGCGAAGCTCGCCAGAGTTCAGAGTTCAGCCCAGCAGAGCCAACAACAACAACAACAACAACAACAACACGGCTCCAACCTGCTGCCACACAGCGTCTACAAGAGGGTGAGGAGCACACACACACACACACACACACACACACACACACACACACATCATAAAAAAGGGCCAACATGTGTGTGTGTGTGTGTGGGTGTGTGTGTGTGTGTGTGCGCTCTCAGAAGCTGCAGTTTTTCCAGGAGGAGAAGAAGAAGGAGATTGTGACTCTGCACCAGAGAATCAAAGAACTGGAGGAGAACCAGCGTGTCTGCAGCCTGAGTGACAACAGCCTGAAGAGGAGGAAGACCTAGACCTCAGTCCCCTTCAGTGTTGACAGATGGAGTGTTAGTTTGTTACAGATGTTCTCTCATTTCTTCTCTGTTTGCTTTGAGGTCAGTTGTTGCTGAGCTCTGCTGCTCTGTCTGCTGCTCTGTCTGCTGCTCTGTTCCTTCATACTGTCTCACTCTGATCTAACACGGCATCTTAGTGATGATGTCATTTTGGACCTGCAGGTGCCATGGCTCATCCTGATGTGTCAATCAGAGCCAAATAACACAATCAATAAATCAATAAATCAATAAATCAATATTCATTCAAGTCAAACCAGCAGTGGCTGTTTGAGTCAGACTCTAACCTCACACAGATGTTTGTGTGTAAAGTGCCTTGGGGTAATGTTTGGTTTGATCTGATCCATATAAATAAAGAAATAATCAACCATACTAACCAACCACACACTGATCAATAGATGAAAGCCTGAGACAGAAGCTCTCACACCTGAGTGGAAGCCGGACGACTGCTGACCTCCGGCGCTCTAATCTGTTTATCTGTGCTGCTCAGCCCGTCTCCCAGGGAGACACGGGGCTGCTTATCGCTATGGGAACATTGGCTAACACTGTTGCGTAACGACTCACCTCCTGTAAAGCTGCGAGAAAAGCTGCGTCACTCAGACACGGAGCTCAAACTCAACACAGCTGCGTCCTGCTCAACCTGCAGGTGGAAGGCAGAGGAGGAGCCTGTCCACAGAGGTCACACAAGGTCAAAGGACGGCAGAGCGAGCGCTGATGCCCCGTGAGTTCATAGGTTAGCTGTTTGACGGGATTAGTTCAGACCTGGGCTGAAGCGGGATCAGGGAGCATGACACCACCTTAATCCCTCAGAGACGCAGAGACGCAGAGGACCAGAGGCAGACGGAGACAGAGAGCAGAGCGGAGCTGAGGCAGGGGCGTCCCTCTCTGTCCCTGCGTGTGACAGGCGGTCCAAACTGATGCGTCCCCAGTGCGTGGCAGAGGGGCGAGCAGACGGAGCCCCTGTCCCATCTGAGTCCTACTGGGGCCCGGAACAGAACGCCTGATCTCCTCCTCAACCCTGCAGAGACACGGCCTGGAGACTCGGTAAGAAAGACGACGTTCCCTGTTCCACTCTGTGTGTCGGCTACAACCTTCATGCTTTCATCTCTTTGCACCGTGAAGTAGAGAGAAGATAGAAGCTTAATAATCCCCAGAGGCGTGTTTGACTCTTCCTCCTGCAGACGACACAGCCTAGAGATCTGTGACGCTCGGGGAAATGTTTAGCTAAACTCTGAAATATCTCCAAAGTCCTGTTAGAGTGTGGAGACGTTTGAATAAAGAAGCTGAGAGGATTCTGTGATCCAGCCTGCTGACCTGCAGAGCACTCACTCACTCACTCACTGAATGATGTCATACTTGTGTGGCATTAACCGACATGAGAAATGTGTGGAATTTAATTGAATTTGGATGAATCTGTTTGGAATGATCTGCTCCTTTTAGTTATTATGATAAAGTGATGAAAGTTTCTTTAACTAACTGACTCCATCTGTCGCTCTGTGTTTGTCCCAGCTTCTCCTCCTGATACAACAAACCAAAGTCAGAGCACTTCTTCTTCTTCTTCTGCTGGCGGTTTGTTGCCGTGCCTGCTGCAGACATGCCAGGGAGTCAGTACAGACGGCCGAGCATCAGGCTCAGCCGCAGCCTGAACAGCCTGACAGAGAGCTCCAGCAACGACGACGAGGAGACGGACGCGCCGGCCGTCCTCACGCCGCTGCAGAGGCTCACAGCAGACATGTGCAAGGACGAGAAGACCATCAAGGAGCTGATCGTAGGCCGCAGGGTCGGCTTCTACAAGGTCCGCGGTGAGATCGGCTACGGGACCTTCTCTCGGGTCAAACTGGCCTTCCACGCCCTCACCAAAGGTAAGAGGAGATGTTCTCTCCCACAGGTGATCTCATGGCTCCCCTCCACCCACAGGCCTCCAGTCTTCAGGCCAGCCTTCAGTCTCTTCTCTCGTACTCGTTCATCAAACTTCAATGTCTCTCGTTCTAGACAAGGTGGCCCTGAAGATCCTGGATAAGACCCGACTGGACGTACAGGCTCAGCGTCTGCTGGTCAGAGAAATCTCCAGCATGGAGTCCCTGCAGAACCCGAACGTGGTCCGCCTGTACGAGGTGGTGGAGACGCCCAGCCGCCTCTACCTGGTGATGGAGTACGCAGGAGGCGGGGACCTTCACGCCAAGATCTACAATGACGGAAGGCTGTCGGACAATTCCTGCAAGGTCATCTTCGCTCAGATCCTCTCAGCCATCAAATATTTGGTGGGTGAAACAGGAATCAGTCCGATTCTCTTCCAGTTGTCTGTGTGCAGATGTTCTGACGTGTCTGTGATGTCTTCACTTACGCAGCACAACATCAACATCATCCACCGCGACCTGAAGGCGGAGAACGTCCTGTTCACCAGCACCGCCTGTGTGAAGGTGGCCGACTTTGGCTTCAGCACTCGCATCTCAAACCGCAGCGACGCCCTGGACACCTTCTGCGGCTCTCCGCCCTACGCCGCCCCCGAGCTCTTCAGGGACGAGAGCTACCTGGGGCCTCCCGTGGACGTCTGGGCCATGGGGGTCCTGCTTTACTTCATGGTGACGGGGACCATGCCGTTCCGCGCCGAGACCATGGGCAAGCTGCGGCGCTGCATCATAGACGGTGCCTACTCCGTCCCCCCCTGGGTGCCCGGCCCCTGCCAGAGGCTCATCAAGGGCATCCTGAAGCACCAACCTGCAGAGAGGTACGCCCTGGACCAGATGCTGGGCTGTGATTGGCTCTTGCCCGTGGAGTTCCCCTGGTCCCTGGTGTCTCCTGAGCCGCCGAGCTCGTTCTCTCTCAGGAGCCTGATTGAGTTTGATCGAGGGGAGAGCGAGGAGGAGGAAGAGGAGGAGGTCAGGGCCACACTGGAGGAACTGGGATTCACCTCGGAACACTTTAAGGATTATCGAGGAAAACTCAAAGACAGCCGGATCCCCTTCACGGGGGTCTACAGGATCCTCCTGCACGGGGCGCAGAAGAGGAGGGGCTGCGACAGTCCGCCTGTGGTCAGAGGGATGGTGCGCGACCCCAAGAGGGAGGGGCTGCGAGCCTACAGGGGCCTCAGACACACCTCCAAGTTCTGTGTGCTTTCATAACAGACTCCAGACCCCAGACCCCAGACCGGATCACAGCTCACACACACGTCCACAGCGTTCTTACCTAAGAGACTTGAATGTGACGTTAGTTTGGATTTGACAGATTTGGGTTTTGATCTCAGGGTCCAGAAAGTAAAGTGATTGTTTTGGGGTCCAGATCCTTGATTTTCTATAATAGTATTAACAAACTGTAAACACTAATGAATATATAAACATGGAACTATGAGACTTAATATCCTAGATACCAGAGAGTATCGTTTCATTGTAACATGAAGTGAATGAATCTTCTTCTTCTTCTTCTTCTGTGCAGCCTTTGCCTCTGAGTGCTTTCTGTTTAAGGTCTCATCCTGTAAAGACTTCATTAACACAGGGAAAAGTTCATATGTGTGCACTTTCTGCTCCTCATCACAGAAATAGAAAAACCCTTGAGGGTCAATGAAGGTCCTCTTCCTGTCTGTCTGAAGGAGCTGAAACACTCACAGTATTAAACATGTGTGTCCCTGCTGTGTTCAGTCACTCAATAAAGACTTTAGGGCACAGATGGTTTGTGTAGATATGGAAGGAGATAGTTTAGAGGTTTGAAAGGTTAATGAGACGCAGTTAGACATGAAATCTACTCAGACAATCAGCGTCTCAGGTTTCATTGTTGCGGCTCTGAGCAGGTGGCTCCTGCTCCCATCATGCATCTCTTTGTGTCCCTGTTTGCCAAAGTTTCACCAAGTGCCTGAAAGCAAATAACAGCTCAGCAGCAGCTGGCAGGGCACCAGATGATAGGCAGGACCCCTAAAACCGGCCTAAACCAGCCAGACCTGAACCCTGCCTGCCTGCCTGCAGCCCCTCTGGCACTGGACCCCAGCTCCTCCTCCTCCTCCCTGACAGAGAGAAAGAAAGAAAAGAGGCAGCAGATGGCGTGGCGTGGCTGCAGAGACATCTGCAGGACAGACAATAGGGGGTCTGTGTGGACCGCTGGACCTGACAGACTGAGTGCGCCGCTATTGTGACGAGCCCATACACATGCAGATGAGCCTGCAGGAGGAGGGGCTGAGGTCTGGACCCTTTACTGCAGCAGATGACAGATTGGAGCCTCCCATACAAATGTGCTGAGGTCCAAACTTTTGTTAGCAGGCACAGAGCCCCCGACCCCCTCCCCTCCCTCCCTCCCTCCCTCCCTCCCTCCCTCCCTCCCTCCAGACACACGCACACACACACTGAAAACGAGCAGAGCGCTTCATCCAAACTTTGCAGAGAAAGTGAAACAGCACAGTTGTACCATGTTAGGGTTTTTATTTATACAAATGAATCATTGTTTACATTTGTTTTCTACAGTTTTGTCTTCATTACACAACATTACGAAACATTACACCATTAAAAATACATCTTTAATAATTCTGTGTTTAGATCCTGAAGTGAAACCTCAGGAGTGTTTTCATCAATACAACTTTTTTTTTTTTTTTTTTTTAAAGGTTTAGTACACAATCAAATGTGTCAGAACAAATCCATATGTTTCATTATTAACATGAATTGAGTCTTAATTTAGTCATTTCCTAAAGTGAAACCTTTAGAAAGTTAAACATGAATCCTTCCCTCAGCGTTCCAACAGGAGCGGAACATTTGAGGAGAAATCTCCATTTCATTTTTACTTTTCTGTTTTAGTTACAAGGAAATGTGAACTTTTAGAACATTATCATTTTAAAGTTGTTTTTTTTAATGTGGTCCTTTCCTAAAGTGAAACCTTTAGATCAGAGACGTTTTTCAAAGCGTTTGTCATTGTTAAACTTCTAAAGTGAAACCTTTAGAGAATTAAGACGATTCTGGAAAGTGGGGAACATTGGCGCTGTAGCAACTGTTGCCATGTCGCTCAGCATCACAGAGGCCATCTTGAAAAAGTCCCTTTTGAAGATGAGCCTCTTCCTCAGCACCGCTTCTTCTTCTCCTGCTGCGCGTGCTTCAACGTGCGGCGTCTTTGCTCTGCAGAGCGCAGGACGCAGACGCCGCTTCTCCTTCCTCTCCAAACCTCATCCGCACAAAGAATGAGGGTCGATGCGTCGCTCTCGTGGCATACCTGACCTCATTCACATAAAGAATGAGAGTCATCTTGGCATGGACGGGACGAGAGACGACGGTCGCGGGGGCCCGCTGGGGGCCGGCGCCGCGCTGCCTGGACGGGATTCCTCCTCAGGAGTATCCAGGGATGAGCAGAAAGCTGGATGGATCTTTTCCTTCCAAAGCACAAGCTGTGTGTCAGCGTGAGGGCTCAGCGGGCGGGGAGGCTGATCTCAGGGAGCCAGTCGCTCACACGCCGGCTCTCCTCACAGAACAGCTGCAGCTTCTCCAGAGCCGCGTCCACCCAAGATCCTTCAGCTGGGTTCTGTTAAAAAAGAGGAGAAGAAGAACACGTTACTTTACGCTCACACACACACACACACACAGATACAGTATACACCTGGCCTCCTCCCTCCTTCCCTTGCTCCCTCCTTCCTCCACGTACCGTGATGAGGACGCAGTGAGCGTCTTCCAGCTGCTCTGCCTTGTCTCCGGCGAGCTCAGCCAGTCGCTGCATGTCGCTCACTCGGACGATGCTGATGTCGTTGTCGAAGCAGAAGGACTGGATGAGGGTGAAGTGGATCTGCAGAGCCACGTCACAGCCGAACTCCTCATCCACGGCCAGCACGCACAGAGACACGCTGTCTGGATCTCTGAGGGAGCAAAGCAGAGCTACATCAACAAACTGACAAACCGGATGTTCTGACTTCTGTGTAGCTGATTGAAAGTGATGAAGGTGTGAGTTCATCTTCATACTTACAGGTTCATCACTTTGGCGGACTCGTAGACGCCCACGGTGAGGCAGTCGTTGTCCTTGGCGGTCACCATTGCCTCCTGCAGGGACTTCCCGGCGCTCTGGGCGCTCTGGATGCGCTCGGCGGGTTTCTGGATCAGAACTTCCTCAAGAGTCATGATGAAGATGAAGATGAAGGTATTCCACTAGGAGCTTTGGAGCGTTGTTGTCTCGCTGTAGTTCCAAGAGGCGGAGTGCCGTCAGAGCCGCGGCGGCCCGTCTTTATACCCTCCCGCTCGTGCGCCCCGGTCAAAGCGCTGCGCTCTGATTGGCTGAGCGGAGCGCTGTATTGGTATGATAATGCTATTGTCTGTGCGGCTCGTGGCAGATTGATGGGGGTCACACTCCTCTCCCCCCCCTCCCCTCCCCCCACACACACACTCAGGTCTGCCACGCTACTAAAAATAGCTTCATTAATTAAACAAAGTTGTATCGCTGCAGTCAGGAAACACAGAGAGAAACACAACACAGAGCGGGACAGCGACTGATCCGCTGCTTCTTCCTCTGGAGAGGAAGGGAAAGCAGCAAAATACGATTTTAAGTAAACACCACAGAGACAGAAGGAGGGAGAGACAGGCAGGCAGAGAGAGAGAGAGAGAGAGAGAGAGAGACAGACAGACAGACAGACAACATTCTGTAGGTTAGACAGCACATGTAAATAGCAGCTAAACTACTGTAAACATGTAAACAATGGTGCACTTATGTGTGTGGCTCATGTGTGTATATTCACACACTTGTGCTTGTTTTGAAAGCACACACACGCACACACACAACACACAGGTACTTACACACGCACACACACACGCTCTCTCCTCTCCTCTCTCCTTGTGTGGAACGTTAACGTGTTGTGATTTCCGGTGTTTCCTCTCTAAATGAATCAAACTGCAGGTTAAACAAACATTCACACTTTCACTCTTAATATTCTACATTCTTGTATATTTGGTGAAAGGTGTTGATGGTGAAAGTGCGCAGAAGGTTTCCAATCTCTCCTCCTGTGCGCAGGGAGAGGCCAGGTGGCGCTGATGCCATCTGTAGAGGCTGCACACACACACACACACACACACACACACACACACACACACACACACACAGACCCCCATTATACGACCCCATTCACATGGAGATGAGACGCGCGTGCCACAACGCGCTGAGCAATCTGCTGCGCACCACGTGACCGTCAGCTGCACACGAGCCTGCGTGCTTTTATTTATTTACCCTGGGGACAACACACACACACACACACACACACACACACACACACACACACACACACACACACACGCTGTCGTATCTGTCGTGCTTCTGGAGCAGCGGAAGCGTAAACACGTCAGGCCCGCTACAACTACAACTCTAAACTTTGCCATAGTGATTTACGCGCAGGGGTCGTCAGTGTGCAGACGTTTTGTGTGATCCATCTATCTGCATATCTGCATGCAGAATAACTCTGAACCCGTCCAGCCTGCTGCCGGGAGGGGGGAGGGAGGGGGGGGGCAGACACAGGTTGGCGGTGATTGATTCAGCTCCATTGTTCTGCGGATATTAGAGCGGCAGATGGAGGACTGTCGCTATGAGCCCCGCCCCCCCCCCCCTCTCTAAACCCGGGTCAACCCCGACCCCGGGGCGCGCGCAGCTTTTGTCTGCAAGTGTCCACACTCGCTGCTCTGTTGTCTGAGTTTAGATTACATTTGAATGCGAAAGAAGAAGCTTATGGTCCAAACCCACGAGCTGAGTCTGAGTGTCATCATCAGCCCGCAGAGGCCACGAGTCTGAGCCACACACACACACACACACACACACACGCACACACGCACGCACACACACGAGAGCCTGGAGAGACGGGAGGAGATCAGTCAGGAAACATGGAGGAGAAACTGAAACATGAACAGGAGAAACAGTGAGGAGGAGCAGAAAGGAGCAGAATAAAGGAGCAGATCAGCTGCTCTGGAAGCTCTGCGCTGCTCTGGAGCTCCAGCTGATGAGGCTTCAGACGGATCAGCTCGCGCGGCAGCAGGTCGGGCGCGTGCAAATCGATCCGCTCCCATTGTTGCTCGATCACATCTGCGGGGCGGCGACAGGTGTTGGGCCCCCCTGCCCCCCCCCCCCCCCCTCCTTTGTGCAGATGCAGTAAAGATGCAGAGTCACACACACACACAGACACACACACACACACTCATTCACTCACACACACACACACACACACACACACACACACACACACACACAGGAGAAAGTGAACAACGTGCAGAATCATCTTCATCTGAAAGTCTTCATCCGGGGAAATCAAACTTTCACCAAAGTGGCAAAGCGGGAGTAACATGTAGCTCGTTTAACCCTTTCCTCTCTGCAGCTGTAGTCTGTCTGCTTGCTCTCTTATGTTCTTGTTTACTGTGCTGGGTAAAAAAATAAAAAAGTTTTCCTCTCTGACGTCATCCTATTTACCACCTTTTTCATTTATTCTCTATTCTATTTATACTTTTATTTAAATGCTCTTAAATCTCTTAGGGTCACAGCCAATGGATGGAGAGAGATACAAGGGGAATTCGATTGATCGATTGATCCACTACCAGCTTGCACGCTCGTGTGTGTGTTAAGGTGAAATCCTGTTTGGTGCAACAGCAGCAGGTGTTTGACCCCTGACCCCCCCTGCCCCCCTGGCTGATCGCCAGATGGTATGTTGCCATGGAGACTGATAAAGCAGGCAGGCATCTCTTCTTGCCACGCGCCTTAAGTGACCTGCAGAGCAGCAGCGTGTGCCTCTGATCCAAACTAACACACAACACACAACAAAGCAAACTTCCCCTTACAATCACAAATACATGAAGGAAATGCACAACACACAAACACACACACATACACACACACACACAGTACGAGAAGAACACAGAGACACCCACACAGAGGCGCGCGCACGCACACACACACACACACACACACACACACACACACACAGTACGAGAAGAACACAGACACACAGAGACAAACGCACGCACGCACGCACACACGCACGCACACACACACACACACACACACACACACACTGCATGTGCACAGTATTTGGTCATATCAACTCAAACCGAAGCTCTACCTGCTCTATCAAACAGAGTTCTTCATTGATCGTGATGACATCATCGTGCATCTAAAGGTCAGAAGAGTTTACCAAAGTCGCGCACTTTGTCCAAATGTTTGTAAAGGCACGCGCCGCGAGGGTGGGCGGGGCTTCATGCCGCATTGTCGTCGCTCAGCCAATCAGAGAGCGAGCGCGTGCCGCAACGCGGTATAAGAAGAGACGCAGAGGAAAGTCTTCATTCAGAGCAACATCATGCAGAGGAAAACCGGAAACGCACTGGTCGAAGCTTTGAGCTGCGCGCGCAGCGAACAGCGCCTCACTGTGGGCGTTTATGAGAGCGCCAAGGCCCTGACTGAGTGAGTGCAGCAAACACACACATGCACACCAGGCGTCTGTCTGCCTGTCTGCCTGCCTGTCGGTCTGCCTTCCTGCCTGCCTGTCTCTCTTTCTTAGCTCCTCTCTCTCCCCCCCATCTCTTCTTCCTTCTTTCTTCTCTTTAAATTTTCTTTCTCTTCTTCCTCTCCTGTGTTTCCTTGTTCTTTCCTTCCTTGTTTTCCCTCTTGGTGTTTCTTTCTTTCCTTCCTCCCTTCTTTCCTTCCTCCTCTCTGTTCTGTTCATTCTTCTTGATCTCCTTTCCTCACATCTTTCTTTCTTAGTTTCTCTCCTTTTCCATCTTTCATCCTTTCTGTTCCTCTTCCTTCCCTCCCTGCTTGTCTTCCTTCCTTATCTCCTTCCATGTCAAAGCATGTTGCTACATTAACAATGCTACGTTTGGATTGATCGTCTCTTCATTGATGGTTAACCTGGTGTCTGTGTTCTTCCTCAGAGATCCAGACAGCGTGTCTCTGTGCGTGCTGGCCGTGGATGAAGAGTTCGGCTGTGACGTGGCTCTGCAGATCCACTTCACCCTCATCCAGTCCTTCTGCTTCGACAACGACATCAGCATCGTCCGAGTGAGCGACATGCAGCGACTGGCTGAGCTCGCCGGAGACAAGGCAGAGCAGCTGGAAGACGCTCACTGCGTCCTCATCACGGTACGTGGAGGAAGGAGGGAGCAAGGGAAGGAGGGAGGAGGCCAGGTGTATACTGTATCTGTGTGTGTGTGTGTGTGTGAGCGTAAAGTAACGTGTTCTTCTTCTCCTCTTTTTTAACAGAACCCAGCTGAAGGATCTTGGGTGGACGCGGCTCTGGAGAAGCTGCAGCTGTTCTGTGAGGAGAGCCGGCGTGTGAGCGACTGGCTCCCTGAGATCAGCCTCCCCGCCCGCTGAGCCCTCACGCTGACACACAGCTTGTGCTTTGGAAGGAAAAGATCCATCCAGCTTTCTGCTCATCCCTGGATACTCCTGAGGAGGAATCCCGTCCAGGCAGCGCGGCGCCGGCCCCCAGCGGGCCCCCGCGACCGTCGTCTCTCGTCCCGTCCATGCCAAGATGACTCTCATTCTTTATGTGAATGAGGTCAGGTATGCCACGAGAGCGACGCATCGACCCTCATTCTTTGTGCGGATGAGGTTTGGAGAGGAAGGAGAAGCGGCGTCTGCGTCCTGCGCTCTGCAGAGCAAAGACGCCGCACGTTGAAGCACGCGCAGCAGGAGAAGAAGAAGCGGTGCTGAGGAAGAGGCTCATCTTCAAAAGGGACTTTTTCAAGATGGCCTCTGTGATGCTGAGCGACATGGCAACAGTTGCTACAGCGCCAATGTTCCCCACTTTCCAGAATCGTCTTAATTCTCTAAAGGTTTCACTTTAGAAGTTTAACAATGACAAACGCTTTGAAAAACGTCTCTGATCTAAAGGTTTCACTTTAGGAAAGGACCACATTAAAAAAAAAACAACTTTTAAATGATAATGTTCTAAAACTAAAACAACAACGTTCAGTTAAAAGAAATCTTTAAATTTGAAAATGTTAGAAATGATTCATGTAGAAGGAAATGACTTTAATGCTGTAAATGTTTTAATATGTAGAGAAGAAATGATAGAAAGTTTGGATTAATGATGGAATAAAAACAACAACATCTGAGATCAGAGGGTTAATTTGAGACTTTTCACAATATATCAACCAACAACCTCACTGTGACCCCTACACACACACACACACACACACACAAACACACGACCAGCTGAAACACAATCAGCCCTTTAAAATCTCCTCGGCAACCAACCCAACACTCGCTCCATCTGCTGCCCATTTAATAAAGAAGAGAAAGAGAAAGGGAGGAGGAGGAGGAGGAGGAGGAGGAGGAGGGCGGCCATGTGCCGGGCACAAGCCACCTCTCGCACATCTATTCACAAACTCATTGTAGTGAACGACACACACACACACAGGCACGCATGCACACACACGCACACACACACGTGCACACACGTGCACACACACACACAGGCACGCACGCATGCATGCACGCACACACACACGTGTGCACACACACACACACACACACACACACACACAAAGAACGTCCAACCTCTACATCTAGCAAAGTTCACTGCACCAACACCAAACACCAAACTGGAACGAGGAGGAGGAGGAAGAGGAGGAAGAGGACGGTGCATAGCTCCAACATAAACGTGATGCAGACTTAAGGCAGCTTCCTGTTCCTGGTTTTGTTCAGACCCCTCAGATCTGCTGCTCTTTACAGAGACACAGAAGAAGACTTGAGACCTTAACACGTGTGTGTGTGTGTGGGGGGTGTGTGTGTGTGTGTGTGGCTCGTGTCTCTGCGTTCCTCAGTCTGAACCTCCTCACCTCAGCTGACCCCCATTTCACAGCCACATGGCTCCTCTCAATACAACAAGTGCTCCTCCTCCTCCTCTTCCTCTTTGTAGAGACCTCAGGCCTACAGCTACAGCAGATGGTGCTGAAAGTGTCTGTGTGTGTGTGTGTGTGTGTGTGGTACAGGCACTTATACCTGCTTGCTCGCTGTCTCATCTCGCGATAAACACCAACAACAGTCAGAGCTCTGCTAGCTCTCCTAATCAATAATCATTATGTATACAAGAGCTGAGTCCTGAGCTGAGTCCTGAGCTGAGTCCTGAGCTGAGTCCATGTGTGTGTATGATATGAGAACAGTCTTTCCCAGCTCTTTTCCTTTCTGCCTCTGCAGTAATTAAACTTAGAGGCGTTTGCAGCTCGTTAAAGGCATCAGCCCTACAGCCAATCAGAAGCCAGAGATTTGTTGTAGCTGGGTAGAGAGCAGGCAGGGAAGCGCTGTGATTGGCTGCAGCAGGAAAAAGAAAGTGATTCTTGAACAGATGAGTAGCCTGCATCCATATGGCACACACACACACACACAGTCACACACACACACACACACACACACTGAGAGTCTGTTTTTTTACCAGGTGTGCACAGTGATGCAGCAGGGTTAGGTTTGCTGTGTTTATGTTCTTCATATAAACGCCACAGAGCGACTGAAGCCCTGCAGCAGGTCTGAGGTTTGAAACCCTGCAGCCGTCCGTCACTCCCACTGAGGAGCAGCTGCTGCTCACACAACAGGACAAAAGAGAGGAGGAGGAGGAGGAGGAGGAGGAGGAGGAGGAGGGGCCCCTGCACCTCTGCTGCTTTTGTTTAGGTGTGTGTGTGTGTGTGTGTGTGTGTGTGTGTGTAGTGAGCCATCTGATATATCTCAGACTCACAGATACACTCAGACAGCTGTGGAAAATGGGTTGACTGATAAGTTATGAGCCTGACAGTCCTGCAGACGTTTGATTCTTTGTTCCTGCTGAGCTTCAGATGAATCTAATCGTCTCTCCACATCATATTATAGATTATTCATATTTCTACAACATTTTCTCTGCATTTTGTTTTTCTATGCATGTTCAGTTTTTTCTAGACTCCAGAGAAACAAGTTTCCATTTTCTACTTTTGTTATTTACTTTGTTGTTGTTAACTGTGATCCACAGGGCTGATTGATAAGTTCTGAGCCTGACTACCACCTCTCTTTTAAGCCCACCCGTCTCTCTCTCTCTCTCTCTCTCTCTCTCTCTCTCTCTCTCTCACAGTTCAGTGCACAGTGTTGGGGTGCGTGTGTCGTATCAGAATAGGCTTTTATGCACATGAAGGGGTTTGACTTGAGTACAAAGGCTCAACCACTCAGCCCGTGGCACAGCCTGCTGACACACACACACACACACACACACACACACACACACACACACCATCTGAGTGTCCATTAAGTCTGGTTCCCCTTGAGGGCCTCAGCGTTGTAAGAAGGAAATAAGTATTTTGCCAACAGTTGTCAGCATGTGTGAAGTCTGTAAACACACAGAGCTGCAGCTGGCAACGTAAACACTCTTTACCATTACATACATTCATTTACTCGGCTGTGTGTGTGTGTGTGTGTGTGTGTGTGTGTGTGCGACAAAAGAACTTTCACTGTTTGCGATGACATCATCTGAGGATTCAGATATGTTAACATGATGAAGGATCAGATTCATCAGGAGTTAAAGCGAGCCTGTCTGATAGAGATCATTAAGAGAACAGCTGTGTGTGTGTGTGTGTGTGTGTGTGTGTGTGTGTGTGTGTGTTTCATTTAATGATGATATTAGCATAGTTATCAGACAGGATCGTCTGTGTGGAGATGCTGAGACATGGAGCTTGTTCTTGTTCTTGTTCTTGTTGTTGTTCTTGTTCTTCTTCTTCTTCTTCTTCTTCTTCTTCTTCTTCTTCATTGTTTAAGTTTCTGAAGCTTGGATGAGATTAAAGACAAGATGGACAAAAAGCTTAAAAAGAAGCTTGAATCCCCTGAAGCTTCATCACTAATCATGATCCTGCTGCTACCTGAGTCTGTAAAGAGAGAGAGAGAGAGAGAGAGAGAGAGGGGGGGGGGGGGGGGGGGGGGGGGGGGGGGCAATGAACCAGCAGGTGGCAGTGTTGCTCTGTGTACATGAGGCGTGTGTGTGATACTGAAGGTTTGACAGGAAGATGGAGTGACAGCGCCCCCTGCTGCTCATACTGAGGGAAGAACATGCAGAACATAGAAACACTGATTTGTTTTATGTCGTTAAATACTTTAAATCAAGGAAATATATAAATAAAGGCTTCTGAGATCCTTTAAGGTCACAGATAAATGTTCCCGGCTTCCTGTTTACCCGTCCCCTCTGCAACACGTCACCCAGTGGTATAATGACGACATTACAGCTGGAGGTGTTTCTGAGCGCTGCAGCTCAGCATAGAGCGACACTCCCACCTGGCGGTCACTCTGTGTCACTGCATCAACAAGCAGCTGTTACCTTCAGAAAGCAATGATAAGATTTTATGGCACAAAACGCTGCAGGGGTTTAACGAACTGCCTTCTCCTCTAAACACAACTGACTGACTGATCATTTGACTCCACCTCTGTTTTACGATTTATGTTACTGCATCATTTCTCTCTCTCTCTCCGCCCGCCCCTTTCTCTCTCTCCCCCTCCCCTCTCTCTCTCCCCTCTCGCTCTCTCCCCCCCCTCTCCACCTCTCCCCCCTCTCTCTCTCCCCCCCCCCCTCCCCCTGTCCCCCTCTCTCCCCCTCTCTCCCCCTCTCTCAGTGAGTAAATTAACGCAGGAGGTTAATACTTCCTCACAGTAAATTGGATTCTCGTGCTTCAGTGATTCCAGAGTATCAAAGTCTGCAGCAGAACCTGGAGCACAAAGTGAATCGAGCTGCTTCACACACACACACACACACACACACACACACACACACACACACACACACACACACACACACATACACACACACACACACACACACATACACACACACACACACACACACACACACACACACACACACACATACACACACACACACACATACACACACACACACACACACACACACACACACATACACACACACAGGATTAGTAATAATACATGTCTATGATATATTTCTATTCTATGAAGTCGTTATCACCTTCAATTTTGTGTCACATTAAATTAATCCGTCCATCCATGTGACTTGAGTCCTACAGGTCACACACACACACAGACACACACACACACACACACACACACACAGACACAGACACACACACACACACACACACACACACACAGACACACACACACACACACACACACACACAGACACAGACACACACACACACACACACACAGACACACACACACAGACACACACACACAGACACACACACACACACACACACACACACACACAGTAACACACACACACACAGACACACACACGCACATGCACATGCACACACGCAGACGGAGACGCACACTCACACACAGATGCACACACACAATCAGACACACACACAGACACAGACACAGACACAGACACACACACACACACACA
>NW_027467079.1:7500-10000 GCF_046128005.1 Genypterus blacodes
CTGTTTTTCCGCTGGCTCGGTCTGAACGGTTACAGCTTCAGTTTGCAAACACAAGCCCGATGTTCTTGGGCACGGCTTCCCTCAGAATTTGTTCTTGGCAGTTGAGGAAACGGCGAGAGAACTCAGTTTTTCCGTCGAAAAAACCGAGGCATTTACATTTGAGGAGCCTCTGGTTTGTCCCGCGTGCTCGGCAGCTGGACGGCCACCGGCCTCAGGAAACGGCTCAGAGATGTTATTGACACGCTGAGATGAGTGACACACTGCAGCCGCGTGTGTGAAGATGACCTGGCAGAACTCCTCTTCCTCTCCTGGACCGCCGCTCCCTCTCCTTTGTTTATTTTGTCAGGACTTTAATGGGACAGTGACATAAATCAGGTTTAGTCTTTGGCTCCACTTTGTCAACATGAAATCAGCTTTTGTGTCCCCACAGGAGGAACACAAGCTTTTAACTTCCTGCTTGATTCTTGTTTTCTTTTATTATTAATATGATATCTGAAGAGACAGGGCGGGGGGTAGTTACTGTGACACACATGAATACAGAGGCAGTCAATCAATGTATTATCTGCGATGCTGACTGGCAGAATGTACCCGGGGGAGGAAATATGCAGAGGGTGAAAGAAAAAACTTTCCCCCTCCGGACTGAAGCGGTTCATTCTTTCAAAGTTATCTCAGTTTTTATTGAGCGTTTCCACACTTTCAGGACATTTCATACACACACACACACACACACACACACACACACACACACATTTGAGACAGTGGAGTCTTTGAGGGAGCCACTCAGACTGAGATCCTGCTGAGTCACAGTCCCGCTCAGGCTTCAGAGCTCCATTGTTACACTGAAATCACCATAGAAATGTTTTATTAAACTATAGGACGCCAGCATTCACGTCTCCCAGGTAACAGAGAAGAGACAGAGCAGCCCCCCCCTCCCTCCCCAGTGTGTGCTGGTGTATCTTTGTGTACTTTGTGTGTGATGCAGAGGTTTGTTGTGTGTTTGTCTCCACAGAGCTGCAGCAGTTCCATGGCGTGCGGCGGTTCGAGCTGGAGCGTTCCTGCTGCTTCAGCGCTCTGCTGCTGGATGAAGAGAGAGGGCGGCTCTTCGTCGGGGCCAAGAACTTCCTGCTGTCGCTCTCACTGGACAACATCGCCAAACAGGAGCACAAGGTTGGTCAAGGCTCTGCTCATCAAAGAGCCGGTCACAGCATCAACACCACTTAAACTCAGCCTGAATCAGCCTGAGCTCATTTTGTGACTCAGTGAGTGTTTAAGCTTATTTTAAATTTTTTCCCACCGCAATTTCTGTGAAATGAAGCTTTCCTCATAAAGTTCGAGTTTTTGAGAGACACCCAATCAAAACAAAGTGTCATTGTGCACAGTGGTGCTGCAGCAAAGGGAGAGTGAAGAGCGAAGGAAGAGAAGGAAGAGAAGGAAGAGAATCAATATTTTCTGCATTGCAAAGATTTAAAATGACTGAAAAGGCTCAGCTGGAGAGCTCAGCTGCTCTCCTCACCATCAGGAGAAGCTGCAGTCATAGCAGCTGTCCTTTATATGTTAGAAGTCATTATACAGATGAAGTTTGTTTGTTTGTTTTGCTGACTCTTGGCTCAATGAAACCATAAAATATGTTGATCAAGATGAGTGAATCACTTTTATTGCTAAATTTGCTGAGATTTTGCTTTTCAAGCTGAAAGCCTGAGAGAAAAACAAAGATCAAGCAGTTTTATAATTACTGCCTGTACTGAGGTTCTATAGTGTAAGTGCAGACTGACACACACACACACACACACACACACACACACACACACACACACACACACACACACACACACAGACACACACGATGAAGATGTTGATAAAGAGCTCGTCAGTCGTTCTGCTCATCGCACACATGAGACCACTGAAGAGAGAGAAATATGGGATTCAAACAGAAAAAGGGAGTAAATCAAAGACCAAATGATTGACATCTCCACTGACAGAGTCTCTTAGAGCCTTAAGAGTTAAATATGCACGCTCCCAAACTCAGTAAGAGCACTTAAACGCACAACGACAACCATAAAACCAAAACTATACAAGCAAACGCTGCCTGCAAACATCTGACCACAGCTGTGCACAGTGAGTTACGACGGCGCTGCGTTAGACGTGGAGCCTCCGCCGGCTTCAGGCGCACGGGCGAGTTTGATTTATGGACTTGGGGCGCAGATTCGCCAATGTTCTCGCTGTTTTCCACTGCAGTGGAGTCGAGGATCCAGTGGGGATGAAGAGAGGCGGAGTGGAAGTAAGAGGAGCACATGGAGGAGGAGGAGGAGGAGGGAGGGTTAGAGAAGGCTGATCAGGTCAAATGAGGGGGCTGGTGATAACAGGAAAAGGGGCACATGGATTAAAGGACCCTGGGGGACATCCGAGTTATTAAGGACGTGAAGGACATAGAGGACATGGAGGACATAGAGGACATGGAGGACACAGAGGACACAGAGGACATAAAGGACACAGAGGACAG
>NW_027467079.1:15000-25000 GCF_046128005.1 Genypterus blacodes
ATAGTCATAAAAGTTGAATTGGACCCAAACTCTGCAGAACCTTGTGGTGCCAGTTCTTTCCTCTCTCACATGTGCTTCTCTCCTGGACTCAGAACGACCTGGGCGGCCAGCGGAGTCTGGTGAACAAGTGGACCACATTCCTCAAGACCCGTCTGATCTGCTCTGTGCCAGGCGCCGACGGCAGCGACACGTACTTTGACGAGCTGCGTAAGTGAACACGGGACAGAACCCCGCCTTACGTAAGAGTAGCAACTCCACCCAGCTAGGCCCGTTTGAGCCAGAAAACCTGTGATGTAAGATAAGAGGTGTTTGAAGTAGCCACTGTGGTCAAAGCTGGAGTGACCTTTGGATCTGACTCTGGTCCTAATGTAGCATGGAGTCACGCGACAGGAGGCCTGAGCTGTTCCAGGTGTCTCACCCTCCGGCTCCGCTCCGCTTGATCTTTATCCCGAGCGCTCTGCCGTGAGATGAACCAATCACCTCGTTGTTTTCCAGAGCGGCGGCAGGGTGAGGTGCACCGCGCGTGCCTGCGTGTGTGTGAGGCCGGCCTCACTTTGGATCTTTACCCAGAAGCACATTCTCTATTCAACAGGACTTCTGAGCCCAGATTGTAAATTATACCGGCCTGCTCCACATTCCTGTCGACTCAAAGGAGAGAGAGAGAGGGAGAGGGAGAGAGGGAGGGAGGGAGGGAGAGAGATAGAAAGAGAGAGAGAGAGAGTTATCGTCTGTAATGCTGATTATGACTCAACATCATCTAATTACAACAGAACAACTTTAGTTTAAAGCTCAAAGTTTCTTATCAGCAATGTGGAAAAGATTTGGAATTCAACAGCAAACCTGGCGTGGGTGTGTGGAGTCTGTGTGTGTGTGTGTGGAGTGTGTGTGGAGTCTGTGTGTGTGTGTGGAGTCTGTGGAGTCTGTGTGTGTGTGTGTGTGGAGTCTGTGTGTGTGTGTGAAGTCTGTGGAGTCTGTGTGTGTGTGTGTGGAGTCTGTGTTCTGATCCGTGTGCAGGACGCTCAGATATATGACTGACATTACACAGAGACACGTGGAGACACTTGGACCAGGACAGCGAGTGTTAATCCTCTGCACATGGAGCCGTCTGATGACATCTGTCCCCCAAATGTCCCCCAAATGTCCCGAGAGCACAAACGTGTGTGTGCTGGTCTCCTTTCACTAAGTGGATAAATGAGTCTGACTTCTTGAGCCCTACCTCAGGCGTCTGACCGCTGCCTCCCCTCATCCCTTATCTGGAGTCCTCACCTGAGGCACAGACACACACCTGTACACACAGAGTGACTGTGGTGTGGCCTGGGCTGGTGTGTGAGCAGCTCTGTGTGTGTGAACGCGTCTCGTCTGTGCTCAGTGTGACAGTTTGAGTGTTGAAGTGGAACTAAATGTGGTTTTGATCCCAAAAATTTCGTTCAGCAAATTCTCGCAGTGACTCGCGGGTGAAAAGTGGCTCGACGTGGCCAAGGGGCTTTGTTTATCTTTGACTCAACCTTTGACCTCTGTGCTACCACTGTTGACCTGTGTGTGTGTGTGTGTGTGTTCCTGTCCTCCAGGTGATGTGTTCTTATTACAGACGAGGGACAGGAAGAACCCTCTGGTCTACACCGTCTTCTCTACTTCCAGGTCAGAGTTGATTGATACTCTTTTGTGTTTGTGTGTGTGTATGTGTGTGTGTGTGTGTGTGTGTTTTGATGAAGCTGACTCTGCTCCCTTGTTTCCCAGCAGCAGTGTATTTAAGGGCTCAGCTGTGTGTCTCTACACTATGAATGACATCCGGCGGGCCTTCCTGGGGCCCTTCGCTCACAAAGAGGGGCCCAACTACCAGTGGGTCCCCTTCCAGGGCAAGGTGCCCTACCCCCGCCCTGGCATGGTATGTGTGCCCCTGAACAGCGTCCGATTCCCTCCCCAGTATGTGATCCTGCTCCCAGTACAAGCTTCTCTCACGCCATCAGAACCTCAGCGGGCTGCAGAGTCAGAACATCAAATCCAATTAAAGGAAAATAGGGAAGATGTTTATGCTTGAAAGTGAATTATTCAGAGCTGCATATGAAGCAGAATTTGTGTTTTTGGACGCATAAATGGGATCAAAAGCATGAAAGAGGGTTTGTTCTCTGTGGCATTCTGCACACTTCAGCATAATAACCTTCTGGATCATAAATACCTCATGTGAGGCTGCAGTATTTCAGCACCGATGTGGAATCCTGGATAGAGAATTCCGGTCCAGGGCTTGAATTCTAATCTCAGAGGGCGGCGGTACTTTGACCTTTGACCAGCAGGGTACTGGGAGAGTCCACATACTTTAAAGTCGTTTTTTGAATGTAATGATCCTCATTCCCAATCCTCATGTGAGCAGGATGTTCTTTCAATTATCTCCATCATCTCAGTCTATGCTTTGTAATTTAAGACCTTCTAATGTTTTCTCTGGAGTTTAGTTTGCGTTTCATTCCAGTGTTTCTTCCTCATCTCCCCTCAGTGCCCCAGTAAGACATTTGGCAGCTTCGAGTCCACCAAGGGTTTCCCTGACGACGTGATCCAGTTCGCCCGGCACCACCCGCTGATGTTCAACCCGGTCTACCCTGTGAACCGCCGGCCCATCTTCCTCCGGACCAACGTGGACTACAGCTTCACCCAGCTGGCTGTGGACCGGGTCAGCGCCGCAGACGGGCAGTATGACGTCATGTTTATCGGCACAGGTAAACGCCGGCTCTGCTCGCTTCAGTTCAGATGAAGCCAGGTGAGCGAGGTCGCCTGACAGTCCGTGTGTGTGTGTGTGTGTGTGTGATTTCAGACAAAGGCACGGTGCTGAAGGTGATCGGTGTCCCCAAGGAGAGCTGGAACAACATGGAGGAGCTTCTGCTTGAAGAGCTGGAGGTCTTCAAAGTGAGAATATTACTCACAACACTCTGAACTGTATGAATGTAGGTACTATGATGATGAGACCACACAGTCACACGTGTATTTTGATGTGTTTGTTCTTTAGGATGCCTCATCTATCAACAACATGCAGATCTCCTCTAAGCGGGTACGTTTGTTTTCTGCTCAAAGTCATACGCCAACGGCTTTACAGAATGTATTGGTTTTCAGGAAGATTGTTCCAGAACTCGGTCTGGTTGGTTGGCTGGCTGACCTTCTCCTGACCTTCTCCAGACCTTCTCCTGACCTTCTCCTCCTCTCTTCGTCTTCACAGCAACAGCTGTACGTGAGCTCAGACACAGGCATCGCCCAGGTGCCTCTTCATCGCTGCAGCGTGTATGGGAAGGCTTGTGCCGAGTGCTGCCTGGCCCGAGACCCGTACTGCGCCTGGGACGGAACCTCCTGCACCCGCTACCTGCCCAACACCAAGAGGTACAGAGAGGCCGGGCGCACAGACCAGCTGAGGACCAGGACCAGTGAGAGAGAGCACCTTAACCTGACTCTTTTCTCTTTGCTGATACTTCACAGACGCTTCCGCCGCCAGGATGTGAGGAACGGAGACCCCAACACTCTGTGCTCCGGAGGTGAGATGAAGATCAAGCTCTGATTCATGCTCTGCACAACTCTACATGTCCCTGTGTCTGTCTGTCTGTCTGTCTGTCTGTCTGTCTGTCTGTCTGTCTTTTTGGGTCCATTTTTTCCAAATTCTCCACATGAAACCTGCTGCCGGTGTGTGTAACAAAGCAGAACAAAGCCTGGCTCTGATCAGGCAGAGAGCCAGAGCCCTGAATCCTGCGGCCTTCACCCCGCGACCTCACTGCTTGCAGCCACAATGCCAGCATTCTGCCGCTATCTGTGTTCCTGCCACATCGCTCAATCAGACTCATCTCTCAGACTGAGGGCGTCTGTGGATAATACGATGACATCATGTAGGCTGATGAAGGTCAGAGTGATCAGGGTCACTTCAGCTGCTTCTCACCATTCTAGCCCCTGTGCTTTAACCACAACACTAGAGGGCGCTGAGAGACGCTTTGATCTTCACTACACTTCATCACTCCGACTGCAGGAGAGTCGTTATTATGAATTACACAAGCGTCAGAGTGTCAGAGGGACAATCGGACCTTTGTTTGTTGTTAAGTATCAAACATAGTGACTAATACTCCCATGATTCCCACCAGACTTCCAGACAGGAAGCTGACGCACTGTAGCGATTGTAGTGAAGGTTCCCAGCATTATCCAGGCAGAGGAGGTCATCAATCAGTGTGGAGTGAGAAGAAAAGATCCTGTGTAGCTAATCAGGGTACAAATCAGCACAAAACTGCAAAACTGCTGAACTATCCTCATCAGCTCAGTGTCCTGGTGTCCTAGACCGTCCCGTTCTCTCTTTGTCTTCTCTGCTGTTGTTCCCTCCTCCCTGAATGTGAGCGGAATCATGTGGTGTCTTTGCCTCTGCCGCCCCCTGCAGACCATCACAAGCATCGCGTGGCAGAGAGGAAGCTGTATGGCGTGGAGGGAAGCAGCACTTTCCTGGAGTGCATCCCCAAGTCGCTCCAGGCCAAAGTCACCTGGACCTTCCAGAAACATCCGCAGAGCCCACGGGAAGAGGTGAGGAGGATCAGAGGAGACGTTCCATGAGCTCAATCAGTTTATCAGTACTTTGAATTCAAACACCGACTCAGGAAAGGAGGCCGATGTTTTATAAAGTAAAGTCTACAGTAAAGTTTATACTGTTGCCAGAACAAAAGGAGAGACTTGGAGAATGAAGTCCTAATACTCAGAGAATAAAGAGTGATGTTTGTTTATCAGGTCAGTGTGAAGCGTGAGGAGGCTCTGGGGGTTTGAGTCCTAAAGGTCACACCATGTCACTTCCTTTTTGCAGGTGCGTCTGGATGACCGTGTCCTCCAGACGGACAGAGGCCTCCTGATTCGCCGCGTCCTAAAGAGAGACGTGGGCGTCTATCAGTGCCACGCCATGGAACACGGCTTCACCCAGACCTTACTCGGCATCACGCTGGAAGTTGTACCCTCCACTTCCTCCTCCGTGTCAAATGTTCCTTCCGATGCCCCGGTCCGATTTGACCCCCGCAGCGGCGGCGGGCCTCCAGCGACCAACCAGAAGCTTTGGTACCGGGACTTCATGCAGCTGGTGGACCACCCTAACCTGAGCACCGTGGATCAGATATGCGAGCAGGTTTGGGCGCGGAAGAGGGCCGACGACCAACTGGAAAAGAGTTTACCGCTGCCGGCGAGGGAAGCGGCCCCTCTGGGCCCCGTCGCCCGCTCCCCCGCTAACAAGAAGTGGAAGCATCTTCAGGATATGAGGAAGGGGCGAAACCGCCGGACCCACGACGGGAAACCAAACCCTCGGGCGCCGCGCAGCGCCGGCGAGTAACGGCAGAGACGGAAGAAGAAAACGGACAAAGGAGGCGAACGGTAGAGAGAAACTGAGACGAAGAACTACTGGAGGTGTTGATTTACACACACACAGATATATTCACGCACACACACACACACCCACACACACACACTCACAGCACCTCCACTATTGTGTATATTTATCTCCGGATGCCCCCCCACTCCATGGTACCCCGGCCCCCCCTCGTCCTGCCCCTGCATGTGCTGCCTTACTGCCCGTACCCATTCTGCACGACCCCTTCACTCTGTCCCACCGCCCCGCTGAGCTCCAGGGTACCAGCAGGTCCCAGGGCTCCCAGCCACGTTTCACTGTGGGCGTCTCACGTGCACTCGCCCTTCATTCTCATGGGCGCCGGCTGAAACATGGACGGCGTCTTCACGGAATCACCGCCTGGAGGTTCTACCTTGTAAACATAGCTCCTCTCCGCACGCCGGCCACAAAGCGTTTCAGAGCTCACAGCAGAATGGACCGGACCAATGGACGATGATGGTGAACCAACTGGAACATACTGGAAAGTCACGGCCCACGACTGGAAACACGTGTACACGCATGCAGACCTGCACACTGATGTCGCTCAATGTTTCGGACAGTAATGGATTGACCAACTTCCTCTGTGCACATATTTTCAGTAACCTCACCTTTTACAGTTTTGATACGCTCATTCCGTATGGAGGACGCGGCCTGGACATCAGGCTCCGCGGGCACAGCGAGGAAATCACACGATACCACACAGGCACACACACACACACACACACACACACACACAGATGCCTCATCGGCCTGGATGTTTTGTCGCTTTGTTGGTCCAAACCACTAGCGAGTCTGAGCGTGGAGGAAGTACGGGCGCCCCGAGGTGGGAGAGGAAGTTTACACAGACTGAGAGGGAACGCCGCAGAGTGAACCTCAAAAGCAAACACGCACGCTTTACAAAAATCTAATTCTGATTTATGCCACACATATTGTGATCTGACCTGCGATTATTTTCTGGTGGTGTGTCGGCGATGTGACCGTATGTTAGATTGTGTAACTGTGGCTGTGTTTCAGTCTGCATCCAGACACCATGGCAACACTTCAACAGTGACTGAAAGGATCCCACCACTCACGCAAAACAAACTTCACCACACACACACACACACACACACAAATATTACAGCAGAGGAGCAAAAGTGGAAAAAATTGATTTGACCTAAAAACCACTAAACTAAACAGATATTTATTGGTTTTCATGCTTGCCTGAGGTGTTTGTCTTTCTTCTGTAACGTGAGGAGCGAGTACGACTGCGAACACGGTGTCGGTGTGTGTGTGTGTGTGTGTCTGTGTGTGTGTGTGTGTGTGTGTGGGCTACAGCGCAGCACATTAACGTGATATTTATAGGTGAAAGTGTGATTTTTGTATTCTAAGCGGTACTTCTTCTCTTTGCTCTCTTACACTGTTGTTCTATTTGTTGTTTGTGGTAAATGAATATATGCAAATATTTGAGACGAGGGAGTTGCCGACTCTTCGTCCAGCATGTTTAAAAAAAGAACAAAACACAGAGGCCTGTTCTTCTGCTCTACCCACAATGCATTGCCACTGCAGCTCCTCTCCCCCGTGTGATTTCATACACTGTTGTGATCTCCTTCATGTCGTGTTACAGTCGAATATCATTGACTTTTGCTGCTCAACGACATCATCTCCTCCTAATGGACAATTATGATGATAAAGTCTTCCCTCCCTCCGTCTATAGCCCCACCTCTCTCTCTCTCTCTCTCTCTCTCTCTCTCTCTCTCTCTCTCTCTCTCTCTCCCCCCCCCCCCCCTCCCCCTCCAGAGAGTATGGTTACTTTCATGATGGATGTACGGTTGAATCTGTGTGCAGACGTTCCTCTCTGAGTTGCCATGACACCGACACATGCATTTCTGTGAACATCTGACTCTTATAATCTGACTCTGATAGGCTGGCTTTACCGTCTCTGCTGCCATCTAGAGGTGAGGGAGAGTTAACGCAGGACAAAGCGGTCTGAGCGGTTTTCTACGGCCCAAACATAATCCACAATCTGGACCTGCCTCATATTTTGGCTGTAGTTTTCCTAAAATGTCTTTAAAAAAATAATCTGTTGAGAGCTTTTTGAGTTGTTCTGCTAAAATCTGAGTTTTGTTTCTCAAATAAAAGTCCTTGTTTAAAAAGCTTTGTGCAGAACGCAGTGCAAAGATAAATGTTGCATGATTTTCAGTCTCCAGAGGCAAAGATGTGTTCTGGTACTTCCGCGGTACTGGGACTGGTACTGGCTGAGCCTAAGTGGGGCAGCACCAACTTTGGCCTGTGGGTCCATTTGAGATGTATGGAATCATTACGGCTCTTATTTATACAGATGGACACTGAACTGAGCTGACAGACGCCTGTCAAATAAAGGGACTCTGCATTTTGACTTCTCGTCCACCATCAGAGGTTTCACCGCTTTAACCCGGGCTGGTACCTAATGTACGGCGCCACAGAACAAATTGACTTTGGACCACTAATCCTCTACATGGAGCTCCATGTCAGCAACCAAGTGCTTTTATTTTGTTTTGTTTCCGTACGCTGGTCCTGATGTCAAACTTGTCCCGGTCCCTTTTTAACCCAGCCGCTGTTTTGTGCTCTTCAGACTGCATGACCGATGTTAGCGGCTCCATGTGTGTGTGTGTGTGTGTGTCTGTGTGTGTGTGTGTGGTGGCCAGAGCGAGAGAGCCAAAGCACAATGTTGAATATGATTCTTATTCTTATGTATTTATGTGCAAAGATAAGCTGATGTGTTGTGGTGGATGTTTTGTTCTTTTTCTTATAAATGTAGATCTTCATCTGTGTCTTTCACTTTCTGCTGATAGTAAAGCTTCATCCTGGAGTTGATTTGGACTTCACAGCCAATAGGGAAAGACTTCCTGAACTCAGTGTCCAATCAGATGTTGTTGTTCACTCCTGTTGTGTCCCGCGCCAAGTGACGCACCCCTGTGTGTGTGTGTGTGTGTGTGTGTGTGTGTGAGCTACCTGTGTATGTGTGTGTGTGTGTGTGTGTGTGAGTGAACCAGTGTGTATGTGTGTGTGTGTGAGAGAGAGAGTGTGTGTGTGTTTTGGGGTAAGCAGAGCTCTGTATATAACGGCAAAGTATCAGTGGCGTGTATGCGCTCGTGTGTGTGTGCGTGTGCATGTGTGTGTGTGTGTGTATAGGTGAAAGCTCAAACGTCAGAGCCCAAAGTTGCCGTGCTGCACTGTAACGCTCCCTGAGGTCTTTGTGAATTGTTGTCTCATTGTTTTTGATTAACACAATAAAAGATATCCAGTTACTTTAAGAGACGCTTGTGGACTTCTTGCGTTTTTTTTCGTTACTTTTTTTGTAACATGGCACAGTGGTGTGGAGGCAGAGTCCAGGATGACATCAGTGATGTTGATGTGATGACCTCATAGGTACAGTTTTTACAGGATGATGTCAAACAGCGATATAGGCAAGTACAGATGACATCATAGGCTGTGGTGAGGAGGAGGAGAGGAGAGAGAGAAACAAGAAAACGAAACAAAGAGAGGACATCCCACCCAGAGACACAACCCAACACACAACCCCACAGTCACACAACCCCGCAGTCACACAACCCCGTCCTGGCCCGCCGGAGCTGTTGTGTGTTCAGGTGTTCAGTCACTGGTCTGTCAGAGCCTGTAGATCTGTGAAGTGAGAGAGAAAAGGTTCCATCTCTGATAGAACTTCAGATCAGTGCGGCCCCTCCCTCATAGTGTACTTGATTTTCTCCAGTTTAAGAAAATACATCGCATCCTTCAGCCATTGCGACCATCAGCATCATTTTAGAGTCTGACAGCACAAAGCTGAGCCTGAAGCTGAGCCTGAAGCTGAGCCTGAAGCTGAGCTTGAAGCTGAGGATGAAGCCTTTTCTTGACCTGGAGTGTGTGTATGTGTCGGTGTGTCAGAATGATCCTGTGTGACGCCTCATGTCATCAAACTTTGTTGCTGAGTTGTGTGCGTGCGTGCGTGCGTGTGTGTGTGTGAGAGTGTGAGTGTGTGTTCGGGTGAAACTGTTGGTGCTGTATTCATTGTTGTGCTTCCTGTGTGTGTGTGTGTGTTCTAGTTCTGATGCAGCGCTGCAGTCTATAAGAAGTTGACTGCACCGGTTGACCACACGATGGCGCTCATGCAGTAATAAGTGAAGGCACATGAACGCCTCGTGTGTGAAATGCATCAGGAAACGTTGCTTCTCCTCCACGCTGCTGTTTGTTGTGTAACAGATGTACAGCAGATGTGAAGCAACGCACAAATGTAGAAGAGTTTAATATTAAAATCCACTGACAAACAAATTCACTCGTGGCTTCAAACCATAAACAACGCCGCTGTAATGGAAGACGCAGGAGGTGATCGTCTCCGTCTGTCTCTCTCTCTCCCCCTCTTCCTTCTTGTCTTCTGTTTCCTCTGTCTGTCTTTTGTGAGTTTCTGTCTTTGTCTCATAACATAAAGGTTAAATGTATCAGAGCTTTAGGCTCCGCCCCCCTGTGTGTATCAGCGGCTCCATCTTTGACTTCCTGACCCGAATCCTTCATACTAACATCATCATGACCCGCCTGTCAACCAGCGGAGACGCAGCCACTTTCCCACACCAGAACACACACACCCACACACACACACACAGTCATGCATGG
>NW_027467079.1:30000-40000 GCF_046128005.1 Genypterus blacodes
TTAGTGTTTCAATTTCCATCTAAAACTCTTCACACTCTGTCAAACCTTCAGAGTTCAAAGTTGTTATTAACACATTTACCAAGACATACATTTATAAAAGTGTAACGTCACTAAAGCATCTGCAGGCTTTAGCTCAGCTCTGATCAGGAAACATTTACAACATCTGCACAACCTCAGCACACACACACACACACACACTCACTCACTCACTCACTCACTCACTCACTCACTCACTCACTCACTCACTCACTCTCTCACACGCTCACTCTCTCATTCTTTAACTCATTCACTCACTCACTCACTCACTCACTCACTCATCCTCTCACTCACTCACTCTCACTCACTCACTCTCTCATTCCTTCACTCACTCACTCACTCACTCTCTCATCCTCTCATCCTCTCACTCTCTCCTCATCTCACTCTCTCACTCTCATCCTCTCACTCACTCTCATTCTCTCACTCACTCACTCTCTCTCACTCTCTCATTCTCTCGCTCTCTCTCACTCACACACACACACACACACACACACACACACACACACACACACACACACATATCAAGGCAGGACAGTGTTGAACATTTACATTGTGTCCTTGTGAGCTTATTAAGAGTTACAAAAGTACAACTACAAGTACAAACATCTACTTGTACACACGGTGAACAGTCTAAACTTTAAATGTAAAACGTGAGATGAGTAATTCTGAACTTTCTGTACAAACTGTGTGTGAGGCTGCAGCAAGCAAGCAAACACTCTGACAACAGCACAAACAACAAACAATCTTATTCCCAGAGTTCAGTGTGTGTGTGTGTGTGTGTGTGTGTGTGTGTGTGTTTGTGATGGCTGCTGCAAGTGTCCTGTGTTTGCGCAATCTCAAGGCGCAATACCTATAAAAGTCACAGGGGGCAGTAATCTCAGCTTTCGTCTGGAGGAGAAGCCGTGAACGTGTTTCTTGACATTTCGGCCCCGGTGTCGCCCCCTAGTGGACGCCATGTTTTCTTAAACGCCTCAGGGAGTCGTTTTTAGGTCTTCTTCATACGCAAGTGAAACTGACGATGCACAAGACATATGGTGACTAACCACGTAGATCTAAGAGACGTAGAATCAGATACAGGACATAAGGACGATTCCACCCAGTTAGAGCAGTAAGGACGCTCTCTCTCATCCTCCTCTGTCACTGTTGCTCTCTCCGCCCACACACACACCAGAAACAATATTTTTAGAGAAAACACAATAACCAAAGTCCAATATTAGCTCTCTCTGTCCTCAGGCTACCAAAACAAACAATGCAGGAGTGAGACGAGTGATAGTTTCTGAAATACAGATCCAGCTTTAGTACCGTTCTTCCTTTCTTCCTCTGCTCGTCTTCACGGCTGCCTGATGATTCACACGCCATGAAGGTCACCAGCCCCTTTGGCCTCTTTGACTATTTTAAACCATGGGGGTCAATCCCAGAGTACACATACACACACACACACACACACACACACACACACACACACACACACACACACCGCCCTCCACACGCCCTCGTTTCCTCTGTTATTAAGCAGCATTAAGACTAAAGACGCCACTTACTGAGAAGCTGATTAGCACGCGACTGAAGCTAGCAGATGACCTCATGTTTAATTGACTAATTCTAAACATGGCAAGTTTTCCATACTACCTAATGTAGCTAACAACCACAACCTCTCAAACCTTAGTTAGTTAGTTCTGATCCAGTTTCAAGATGGTTTTTTGATCTGTTGACCGATTTGGGAGCTACAGAGAAACCAGAGTGTGTTAGCTGATGTTAGCACGTTGCTATATGTCCTTAGCTTGCGCCTCATTCTCCTTTTCTGTGTGTGTGTGACCTCAATGACGGCTCGGAACATCAACCAATTTCCCTCCACGTCTCTCTAACTGATACCCTCAGTTATGTCTCTCAGGCAGTAAAGCTGTTTCCTGTCAGTGTGCATGGTTGGAAGCTCTCCAGTTTGTGGTTGAAACTTGCCTAAGTTGTAAAAGATAATACAATATGAGCCAACGCAGGCGTTGAGTGAACCAGGCTGCTGGAGGTGATGGGGAAGACGCTGTGTGCTGCCGTCAGCCCACATGTTCTAGGGTTTGGACGTGTGTGAGGTCTCAGAATAGAAAGCTGGTGTTACATACCAATGATTGGGTGTGGATAGTCGTTGTCGCAGAGTGTGTGTGTGTGTGTGAGTGAGTGAGTGAGTGTGTGTGTTGCTGGGAAGTTTGTCCACCTCTGTGAGTCTCTTGTCTCCTCATCATCGTCGCTACAAGCATCATTAGATCAACAACAAACCATGTCAGGTGAGCGCCGTCCTCTGTACATCTGACCACATTTGTCCAGAACAAACACCCAGCTGACCTCCATGTGTCCACTTCAGAAAACATTGCGGTCACATCTACCTGCCGGTGTCCAGGCCCGATGCTGCTCTTGACCTTTGACCCTCTGGCCTTGCTTGTGATGTCCTGTACAGTAATCTTTGTCTAGTTCTACTTTTACACCTTTGTCTTTTCCTTCTGTCCTGCTACTCGTCTCTTGCGCTGAGATCTCGAGGCGTCCTGTTGCGTTCCCCGGAGCTCTTGCTGCGAGCCTTCCTGGCGCTCTCCTGCGCCTGCCGGTGTTTCTCCTGCATGCTCTTGTGCTTCCTCCTTAGCTTGTCGTTGCACCACATCCTCTCGCAGTACTCCTCCACGTGCGGCAGGTTGGACGGGCCGATCAGCTGCATGATGTCCTTGAACCACGTACGCGACGAGCCGCCTCTGCTGTAGGAGCTGCAAGGCAGCCAGGCCCTGTAACCTCCTGCTGAGCGGTCTTTGAACGCATCGGAGAGGCCGGCGCTGTCGCGGGCCATGAGCTCATCCAGTGTCTCCCCCTGGAGGACCTCCAGGGTGACGCGGGCCAGCGTCTGCGTGAAGCCGTGCTCCCGCGAGCGGCAGATGTACACGCCTTCATCCTGGCGGAAGAGGCGGCGGAACAGGAGGCCGTGCTCGGTGCACAGCACACGCTCATCCAGCTTCACCTACAGGTGGGCAAAACAGGTTTCTGTACATAACTTTGATAACAAATAATGAAAATAATGTGCGTCATGATAGGGTTGGAGAGAGCAAAGGGACAAAAGACTGAAGTTGATCGCTCTTAACAAAGACATCATGTACAACAAGTAAAGAGAATAGGATGTATGAATAAAATGGACCTGAGGAATCTTTGGACCAATGGTAGAGAGCGCGAGAGGGGATGATGGATGAAAACAGATTTTGTGCCCCACCACAAAATCCAGCGAGGGTTTTCACTTCCTTTACCTCTTTCCTTCTCTCCTTCCTTCTTCCCTTACCTGCCTCCACTCTCAATCTTCACCCTGACCTCTGTTCAGTGTTACCTCTCCTCTCCTCTCCTCTCCCTCTCCCTCTACCTTTCCATCGCTCCACTCCTTCCTCTGCCTCTCAGTGCCAACACAAACATGGCAGCGCCGTCAGCTCGAGTGGCGGCCAACTGTTTATTTGCGGGGAAATGGAGAGGGGGCGGTAATGCCTTAATCTTCGCATGGCTGACCGAGGCACTCAGTAAAGCTCGGAGAAACATAACCTCAAACAGATGAGGAATGACTGTGGGAGCGGGCACGCCGGCTAATGTGGTTTTCTAAGCGGCGCTCGAAAATGGCGCCTCGTTTAAGTCGCAGTGGCCGGCAGACGTTGAGTGGCAATTTGAGTTCCAGTGGCAGGTGGTCGGGGTTTGCACGGAATCCAGTGTTTATCCAAGAGAAGGAGTGGCTGTGCGGTTTGCTTTGAGACGGCGCTGCTTAATTTCAACCATATGTCAAATGGTTGTCAAATACGTCGCTCACGTGCCAAATTCACGTACTGATCTCAGCTTCAGCAGCAGTTACTCAGAAGACAGAGAAGGATTTTGCGATCTGGATCTGGATCTGGATCTGGTCTTACCTCCTCCTTGTGGTCCTCCCGTTGGACAAGCCAGGTAACGGTAGCTTGTGGAGAGCGAGGGATGCACTCCAGGAAGGTGCTGTTGTTCTCCGTCCCGTACACCACCCGCTCCTCGCTCACGTCAAGATCTCCTTCATTTACACAAGCAAAGAAATCTCTGAACACACTGTGGGAACGTGACTTGAACACACACGCGACAGCTCGACACAAAGAAAACTCATGTGACCTCTGGGTCAAAGGGAGGCTTAGAGGGAGACCTTTCATCACCTCCACTCAGGACCTTCATTTAGGAAAGCAAACGCACCTTCAGCACTCAGACATGTCCGCTCAATACATGCACTCTTCCCCATCTGGCTTCTCCTCTCAAATCTCTCCATTTTTAACTTTTGGTCTTTGGTGTCTGTCAACCCGGAATGCCAGAATATTCTCTTGATTTGCGTTTAATCAGTAGTTAATCAATACACACACCGTTGAGGTTCTGGTCGACACACTGCAGCACCGGGTTGCCATGTCTGATGTCCTGCCTGCGGTACCGCCGTCTGTTGTTGGGGATGTAGGGCGCGCAGGACGACCCGTCCCAGGCGCAGTAAGGGTCTCTGGCCAGGCAGCACTCGGCGCACGCCTTCCCGTACGTCTCACAGCGATGCAGCTTCAGCAGGGCCACGCCCAATGGAGAGCCCACATATAGGGCTTGCTGTGTGACGGAACAGGAACAGGAGTCAAAGAGAGAGTGAAGACTGAACATGTTTAGAGACGAGAGCAGGAAACGTGGTTGTTACAGGCGTCTCACCCTTTTGGCTGATATGTCCAAGGACGTGACTGGAGCTGGAACCTGCAAGTATATAGAGAGAGACAGTTAGTGACCACTTATAAGAGGGACTGTTTGTTGTCAGTTGGAACACTTTGGAGATATTAGCTGTTTACTTAAGCAGGTCTGAAGGCGTCTGATTGGACTCTACTGTATAGCAGAACTATAATGACACCTGAAGTTTTGCCTATAAACACCTTGCAAGTATATTTTATATCTCGGCCACAGTTACTCAGGTTCTTCACATTATGGGGCGAATTGGACATAAATCCACATTTTCTGCAGCACAGAAACAGAAACAGAACACACCGTCTCTAACTATACTCATAACTTCCTGTAGAGAAAACTGCATTTCCAAAAAAGCTCCAACTTACTAAAGCATGTGTAAGAATTCGACTTTGTGTAGCTTTGTGTTTCCTTATCAGCAGCTTTCAAATGACAAGTTCAGAAGAGAACAATGACTGAATTCCTCTGTCTGAGTAAGGTGAACTTACATCTGAGGCCCTTTGTGAAGCTGAATGGTGCTGGGACACAGCCTGAATGTTAAAATCACCTTAAAGACTTGCAGCTCCTCCAGCGTGACCTCCTCTGTGTCCAGGTTGTTGCCACTGTGCAGAGCAATGACCTTCAGCACGGTGCCAACGTCTGAGTCAAAACCAGACAAGAACGTTAGGCAGGGTGAACCTTGGCTAACAGGAGGTTTACACAGATGTTTTGGTGTCTAACGACCTCACCGGTTCCGATGAACATGACGTCGTACTGCCCGTCCTCCGCCTCCACCCGGTCCACCACGATCTGTTTGAGCCTGTACGGGACGTTGGCCTTGACCAGCACGGGCTGGCGCAGTGCGGGATACACCGGGCGCCACATCAGCGGGTGGCTGCGGGCGAACTGCAGCACCGAGTCGGGGAAGTCCTTGGTGCTGCCAAACTCTCTGCCGGGCTGGTTGGTGATCTTACTGGGGCACTGGAGGGAGAAGATAACAGGTGCTGGTTAATTCCTTGATGATGTCATCAGCCCAGAGATTGGATCCGACTTGGTGGAAAAAGAAGAAAGTATAAAGGTTGAAAAGGCATAAAGTCGACTTTTCTCCACCAAGCAGGAGCGAGCAAACGGACACGAGCGTTACCTTGTTGGTACCAAGTCAATCCCACAGTTGACCTTTGGAGCTACACCCTCTCCCAGAACACTCAGCCTGGGAAAGGGATGGAATTCCCATCATTTCCCAGCGTATTCTGGTGCGTTTCCCGAACTCGCTGAGCCCTAATTATGGTTGTGAAAGTTCCACTCATTAAACCTTCATTTGGCGTTTTACTGAGCCTGAGGAGATTTGGCCGTGCGGCTTCACTCACAGCTCTGTGGAAGCAGTTTGGCACCGGCCGTGTCACTGCAGGGACAAGTAAATGTGTGTGTGTGTGTGTGTGTGTGTGTGCGCTGGTGTCTGGCCAGGACGGATGTGTCACTCAAGCAGTTAGGACGGGAGAATGTCTCTGAAATGCCTCTGAAAGTAAATGGATCTGCTGGTGGGAAGGAGATTGCTGATTGATTTGTCTGTTTTGCTCATTTATGTATCGTCAAACCCAAATGGAATGAAGTTATAGGCTGAAGTTCAGCTTGAGTCATGGTCCTCACTGCTGCACGCTGTCAGCAGATCAGGTTTCTGTGTCAGATTTCAGATGGGTGCTGCTGCATTGAGGCCCGATTTACCTTCTGAACAGAGAACTGTACATTCCAAAGCTCTTATTCCATCCTGTGACCCCAACCCCTCCATCTTGGTCGCGCTTCATGAAGCATTTCCCTGATCTGTCTCCGCCTGATAATGCGGCTCTACATTCCGAGACCTTTCTCCTTTCTCGGTTTAAGTGTGATGCAACAACTTGGTGGTTTGCTTCAGCGGAGGGGTTTTGAAGCTTTACTAGTCTGAAGAGTGGAATCATAGTTATAGATGAGAGAGGTCAGGAGGAACATCAGTGATTTGAAACGAAGCTGTCCTCCTGATGTCCTCCTGATGTCCTCCTGATGTCTTCCTGATGTCCCCCTATGCGTTTGTCAGAGGGACCAGAGAGGAGAGAACCTACACTGCGGCGCCGGCGAACTGAAATGGAAGCACGTGTTGCATTCATAAACCCGACACGCTCTCCAAGTCTCATAAATGAAGAACACTCGGTCAGCATTTGGTCATTTGATGAGCTTATAATAGCAGATTGGGTACTTGTACAAATATCATTGTTGGATGTTTCTATTCCAGCCTGCACGTCTCCATGTGGTCAAATCCTGTTTCTCCCTCTTATCACAACAGAAACTAATCCACATTGGGCTCAGCTAATGTGTCCAAGTCCCCCGATCGTCCAAGTCCGTCCATCTGTGTGAAGCCTTCCAAACGGCAACGACATCATTTATTTACAAAGGTATGAAACGTCAAAAACAAGCAAATCCAAGCTCAGTTCTCCAGAATGAGTCTGGGATGCAAACAGAGCAGCAGGATTCAGGATTCTCTTGTTGTCTCTGGCATTAAGGTCCTCATCAGAGTGAGAATACATGTAACTCTGAATGTTCTGATCCAAACCAGCAGCTGAGGAAACTGATGCAGGATGTTAGAGGCTATGGAAGCTTTCATGATGAAGGTGTTTCATCTTAACAGGCTGTCAGTGCAGGGAGAAGACAGGAGGAGCAGCAAAGATGAATCTATAGGATCAATCAGTCGATATCTGGAGTCGATCGTGTGTCAACCTCAGCAGAGATCTGACAGGCGAATAAACGTGATGTCGTGAGCGATAATGTCATTCACGCTCGACTGTCCATTCAATCAGCTCTGATGAAGAGACGATAATCAATCAGTTGGCAGATGAGAAGAATCTCCCTCCATTCCGTCTTTTACTGCTTTCAATCCTTCTCTCCTTCATCCATGTCTCCCCGTGTCATCGCCCTCTTACCCTGTTTCCTCTCCTCCTTCATTTCATCACTCTCTCTCTCTCTCTCTCTCTCTCTCTCTCTCTCTCCCTCCCTCCGTTTTGTGCCAAGACATTCCAGTTAATCAGGGAGTCAGTGGAGTGAAGCGGTGGAGGTGTCTGCTGGGTTCTCACATTTTTCATGCTCCTTCTCCCTCTGTACGCTCTGGTTTGCGCCGGTAATGAGGTGGAATTACACGTACAGGGTGTGTGTGTGTGTGTGGGGGTTAGTGCACGTGTGTGTTTGTATGTATAAGGCTGAATGACTGTGATGTGGTTGAGGGAACATGTCGGGGGTCCTCAGAGATGGAGGTTCTGGTCTGTATACAGTAACCACAGTTTACTTTACTGAGGCGGAAAACTTCTGCGCCTCATTCCTCATGTTTGTTCACCCTCGTTTCTCTCAATCTGCACCTCCTCCTCCTCCTCCTCCTCCTGCAGCACAGCGACCACCTGAGGTCTGAGTGACACACAGGGATTCAACCAAACCAGTGATTTTCATGAAGATCCAGTCTGAACGAGGTCGCAGGCTTGGTTTTAATGGAAGTCGGAGCATTTGAGAGATCTATTGTATTTTCTTCTTCTACTATTTGTGCATACAGAGGGTTCAGGGTCAAAGGTTAACCTACAGGTTTAACATGCGTTGATGTGAAACTCACCACGCCAGGTCTGGGGTACGGGACCCGGCCTTCATAGGCCCCCCACTGATAATCGGGGCCCTCTTTGTGAGCGAAGGGTCCGTTGAAGGCCTCCCTGATGTCAGACATGCGGTACACACACACCGCAAAGCCCTGGAACACGTTACTGCAGAGGAGAGGGACCAGGCAGCATTACAGCAACATGACCTCATTCTGTTATGGAGAATAGAGCTGGACCTGACTGACGTGTGTGTGTGTGTGTGTGTGTGTGTGTGTGTGTGTGTGTGTGTGTGTGTGTGTACCTGATGGTGCTGAAGATTGCGTAGACGTCAGGGTTCCTCTCATCCTTGGTCCTCAGCAAGAAAACGTCCTCTGTTTCACACAACAGAACAATGCCACTTAAGTGTGTGTGTAAGTGTTGTATGTGCGCATGCGTGTGTGCCCGGTGTGTTTGTCTCACCCAGTTGGTTGAAGTGTGTGTCGATGCCGTGAGGGCCCGGCACAGAGCAGACCAGCCTGGCCTTGATGAAGGTGCTCCACTTGTTCACCAGCACCCTCTGACCTCCCACATCGTTCTGGAGGAGAAGACACAAATACACACAATCACAACTACACAAAATCACAGGTATATCAACTGTAGTGTGTGTGTGTGTGTGTGTGTGTGTGTGTGTGTGTGTGTGTGTGTGTGTGTGTGTGTGTGTATGTACCATAGGCTGTGTAAATTAGCATCATTTAGAGTGATAAGCTTCAGTTCGGTGTAGGGGGGCTCAGTGTGTGTGTGTGTGTGTGTTTGCATGCATACACACCTTTGCACAGTACACATCTGGTTTTCTAAGGCAAACCACTGCGTGAAAGAATGTGTGTGTGTGTGTGTGTTTGTGTGAGAGAGAGGAGTGCGTGTGTGTGGATTACAGTGAGTCTGACAGCTGTGTGTGATCTGGAGAGAGAGAGAGAGAGAGAGAGAGAGAGATGATGCGTTTGCTGCTCCGTATCATGACGCCTTCACTGTCCTCTGGGGGAGTTAAACATCTCTCCGCCCCAAAGTGGAGCACAACGTCCAATCAGGAGTTATGGGACAGCTAATATTGTAATAATGAAAGCAGAGTCAGTATAGAAGAAGTCTCCTTCATGTTTACACTCCAGTGAACTTAGAGAGCTAATATCTGCTGAAACTGCTGCCACAGTCTGTGAGCTCTAATTCAGCCGTCCTGGACCCAAATGAAGCTCTGCTGTGAGGTGTGGGCGTGTGTGTCTGTCCAGAGAGAGGGAAACACTACCCTGCCCTCTGCTCTCTGAGAGGAAACGCTTCAGCCACAATGAGCTGCGTGTGTTAGGACTCGTCCGTGTGAGTGTCAGTGTCTCACCGCACACACTCGTCCCACGCGTGTGTGTATGGCCCCGTCCCTGTCCCCCGTCTCCGTGGCCTTCTCTGTGTAGAAGAAATAGACTTTGTCGTTGTCTCTGTCGTCGTTGTCTGGGATCAGGTGGGCTGCGATGAACTTTGGGTCTGAGGAGAGAAGAGAGGAAGGTAGATGGGATCTGTTAGTCTGGTTGTGTGTTAGCTGCTGGTTTCTGTCTTCAGAATCTGACATGAAGGTACCGTGCAGAAGCTTCTGGTCCGTCTCCGTCCTCATGGTGGAGCGGCTGCCCAAACTCCTG
>NW_027467079.1:45000-52500 GCF_046128005.1 Genypterus blacodes
TGACATCAGGCGGGGTGAGACAGAGTGAGGCGGGGTGAGACAGGGTGAGTGAGTGGGTGAGTTAAACATGGTGTGTGTGTGTGTGTGTGTGTGTGTGTGTGTGTGTGTGTGTGTGTGTGTGTGTGTGCTTCATAGTGGTTTAGTTTCCTGTAATGTGTCCGATTGCGTTTCTTTGGTTTCACGCTCAAATGAAAGCAGGAAACACAGCTAAACAAGGCCTAAGTGACTAAGACAGTGACTAAGAAGAGGAAGAGGAAAAGGAGTAAATCCTTGTACAGTTAGTTTGACAGTCGCTGATTCAAACTAAACTAACACGCTAACATCTCACCAGTCAGCGTAAAACTCACCTGACAGTCAGATGGAAACACAACGTCAGACTGTGTGTTATGTGTGTGTTTGCCCTGAACTGAGACGAAAAACCCCAGGAGGTCAAAGGTCATCCCACCCAGAGTCCTGGCCGTGGGCTCGCAGCCCCCTGAGAGGTCAGACAAACAGCAGGGTGTGTGTTCTCTGCCAGTTAACGATTGGTTAAATAAATGGACGAGCTCCCTGTAGTGTCATGACACACACACACACACACACACACACACACTGCTGTTACAAACTCACAGTACAGTTACACTACAAGCTCGTCTGACCCCAGTGTGACCTCAGTGTGACCTCAGTGTGACCTCAGTGTGACCTTGGTCTCCTCCTCAGGTGGATCTGAACCCTTCTGTCCGTTCCACAGCGATTTCTGTTCCTATTCAGTCCCGACTGAGCTCCGATCCCCGGTAAGGTTGTAAATCTTTGCGTTGGCTCTGCTGTGACACAGAGGCGTTCTGTAACATCTGGAGCCTTTGAACGCGTGTGTTTACGCTGACGCAGCCTGATGATGTCACACCTGGGATCTCTCCCCAGGTTACAGACGGAACGCCACTTTGTTTAGTTTCACCATCTTTAATGAAATGAAGCAGCTCTGCCAAAACACACACACACACACACACACAGCGGCTGGCTCCTTCTATGTCTTTATCTCTTTGCCAGCATCCAGCACTCCTCTGTCCTCGTGCCCAGTTTGCCCCCCCCCCGCCCTCTCTCCCGCTGGGTCAGGGCACGCCAGCACTCTGGTGGGAGGGCGTGGGTTTGGACGGGGGGTGGAGGGGGGCTTCAATCTGAAGCGGCGCCCACCAAACGGCGAACAAGCGAACTCTTAATGGCTCCATTCATGGGTCGTGCTGTGTTGAGTGTGAGGCTCTGCTGAGGGTCTGAGAGGTTAAAGAGACGTACAGCAGAACACACACACACACACACACACACACACACACACACAGCCAGCCGGGCCGGTCTGAGCCTCCTGTGTGTGTGTGTGTGTGTGTGTGTGTGTGTGTGTTCCTTAAACCTTTCTCTGGTTAGATGTTGTGGTCTTGATGTTGTTGTCTCTCATGTTGACCTGTGGAGCCTGAAGGTCACGCATGCAGAGACTAAACACGTGTAAGCTTCATGTTCCCTGCAGCTGGACTGAAGCTTCCGAGCCCCTCGTCTCTCGTCCGGCCCCCCCAGAGAGACGAAGGTCAGAGCTCCACTCTTAAAGTCCAAACATGGTGAAAATAAAGACGAGACGTAGAAGTCAGAATGTTAGAGGAAGGAAGAAGAAGAATGTGATGGAAAACAATCAGATTGGGTTTGAAGACCACATAGACAGTTAAGCTCCTGCAGGACGGCCCCCTCACACACACACACACACACACACAAAGCTCACCTCTCCTCTGTGGCCCACGTAGACGAAGGTGCACATGGGCTGGAAGGCTCCGGTGCCACAGGCCAGCAGGTGCGTCCGGTTGTACGGCTGCAGGAGACGCACAAAGTTTGCACACTCGGTCTGCGAACACAACAGAGAGCAGAACCGGGTCAGAGAAGAAGAAGGAGGAGGAGGCCGTGTTCTGTTGAGACGTGTTACACCAGAGTGCAAGCGAGACACTCAGGCCACACACACACTCAGAGGAAGAAGAGGGCACGACTACTTCCTGTTTCCTGTCTGAACAGAAGCAGCTGATGTTGGCGAGTGTGAGCAGATCAGTGAGTGAAGTTAGCAGGTCAAACTCATATCCTCACAGTGTGTGTGTGTGTGTGTGTGTGTGTGTGTGTGTGTGTGTGTGTGTGTGTGTGTGTCTGTGTATGTTTTCATTTCAATCTATTGAAATGAAAACATCCCAAACATCTCTGAGTTTGTTATTTACACACTGAGCTTCAGCTTGTTGACGTTCTGACTGAAGAGATGTGACGCGCTGCTCTCCTGTTGTTGACGGGGTGTGTGTGTGATTGTGGCGCTCGGGGACCGAAGGGCGATCAAAGCACGTCTCTTTCTACTGCATCTCTCGGTGTGTGTGAGGTCTGAGACAGACTGACGGAGAGACAGATCTGCTTCTGCTCTGTTCTGCTTTGGTCTCAGATCTGTTTTGGCCGCCGAAACGTAGATTTGGACCGAAAAGTTTGGTAGAGAAAAGAGGAAATCTGTCTTTTCATCCACCGAGGATTGTGGGATTCCTACAAGTGTGTGTGTGTGTATGTGTGTGTGGTCTCTCTCTCTCTCTCTCTCTCTCCCCGTCTCTCTCTCTCTCTCTCTCTCTCTCTCTCTCTCTCTCTCTCTCTCTCTCTCTCTCTCTCTCTCTCAGCTCAGGGTTTGGTGGAAACATTCATTTATTAATCTTTAATTATCTCGGGAACCTCGGTCAACCACGAGCCAGAGCTTTCCCAGCAATTCCACACACTTACACACTTACACACACTTACACACACTTACACCCTGAGGTCGCGCTCTTCTTTCCTCTGGGGTTATTAAAGAACAGTTCAATGTTTTAATATCAAACCAATCTAAATGTAATTATCCTAAACACACAGCCGCTCCCTCGCCGCCGTCACGCTCTGATTGGACAGCAAAGCTACCGGCACAACGTGAAAGCATGCAGAGGAGCGCTTCTGTTCCAAGGAAAACGTTCCTGTACGTACAGAATGTTAACCAGTTAGAGGTAGGGAAGCGGTGTAGCGACTCTACGGCGAGATGGCGAGGCGGTGTGAAGGCGTTCTGCCAGCGCTTACACGTTGTGTTAGCGGCGTCTTATCTGAGTCAGGAGGAGACTGCCATTTTGGACTCATTTTGGTCATACTAACAGGAAATCACCAACACACACACACACACACACACACACAGATCACAGAGGCAGATCAAAGCGTCTTCAGTGAAACGTTCAGTCGTGGTAACAAACGATAGATTTCTCCAAACATCCTCCGACTCGTTTCCTTGTTTCAGTCACAGTGGAAACTTCATCACTTTGGTAATGATTGGATTAGATCGGATCCTTGGGGTCACAATCTGTGTGTGTGTGTGTGTGTGTGTGTGTTGGTGGTTACAGCTGAAGCCAGCGTTGTATCTGATACACACACTCTGTCTCTGTGTGTTTGCAAGAACTGTAAATAATGACTGAGTTCACGACGTCATGACTCAGAGTCTCCCTCTCTATCTCTGTCGGTCAGTCTCTCTCTCTCTCTCACTCTCTCTCTCTCTCTCTCTCTCTCTCTCTCTCTCTCTCTGTCTCTCTCTCTGTCTCTCTCTCTCTCTGTGTCTCTCTGTCTCTCTCTCTCTGCCTCACTCTCTCTCTCTGTCTCTCTCTCTCTCTCTCTCTCTCTCTCTCTCTCTCTCTCTCACACTCTCTCTCTCTCTCTCTCTCTCTCTCTCTCCACACAAACGCCCCTAAAAACAATGTCTTGACCTTTCACCTTTCAGTCTCCACCAGTTCTTTGTCAAACTCGGTTATGTTTAACAGACATAGACAGCAAACATGAGATGGAACGTGTCTGTGTGTGTGTGTGTGTGTGTGTGTGTGTGTTTGCTTTGGTATAGAGCAGTAATCAATCAATTTTGGCACCAAACAACTCACGAAAAGGAGAGACGTGAAGGAATGCAGAGAGACGTCTGTCCAGCATAATGCAAACAGACAAACATCTCTGTCTGTTTAACACACACACACACACACACACACACACACACACACACACACACACACACACAGGCTCACTTTCTTGTTCGTGTAGGTTACAGGTCTCAAGTTTTATAACCTGTCCAATAAGGCATCCTGTCTCCTGCTCTGTGCTATGGACAGCACAGTAGCACACGCACACACACACACACACACACACACACACAGGCCAGCAGAGCCATGTGAGTGACGAGTAGAGGAAACACCTAATAAAACTGATATAAGACACCCAAGGCTCACCTGCCACTTCAAACACACACACACACACACACACACATGCTAAAACCGGTTCCAGATGGAGATGTGTGTCAAAGCTTTTGCTCTGAGACAGAGCAGGTACAGAAAAAGCATCACTGTGTGTGTGTGTGTGTGTGTGTGTGTGTGTGTGTGTGTGTGTGTGTGTGTGTGTGTGTGTGTGTGTGTGTGAAGCAGTAATTAGTCTCCGTTTATTGAATCACTGACCGTCTGTCTTTCTTTCTTTCTTTTTCTCTAAACATGTCAGGTCGTCTCATTCTGAGCTGGATGTGGTTCTTTTGTTACCTTGTAGTTACTTTTGGTCTCTCTCTCTCTCTCTCTCTCTCTCTCTCTCTGTCTCCCTCGCTCTGTCCCTCTCTCTCCCTCCCTCTCTCTCTCTCTCTCTCTCTCTCTCTCTCTCTCTCTCTCTCTCTCTCTCGCTCTCTCTCTCTCTCTCTGTCTCTCTCCTCTCTCGCAAACATAATAAGAATCAACCGTTCCTCCTCCTCCTCCTCCTCCTCCTCCTGTCAGTCTCTCTCCTCTCCTCAGCCCTTCATTAAGCTCTCTCTCTCTCCCTCCCCCCTCTCTTTTCTGTTTTCCTTCACCCCCTCCCTCCCTGCTCCTCCTCCTCCTCCTTCCTTTGCCGTGGTAACGCTGTCCTCTTTGTTGTTGAGGCGTCTCAGATGTTGTGTGTCCTCCTCCGCACCGTCGCTTCATTAGATAGAGTGTTTACATGTCCTCTGAGCCAATAAAGTTTGTCAGAGTAGAGACTTCAGTGCGAGGCTGTAGGCTAGGAGAGTGACGTGTCAGCGTAAAGTCAGCACTTCCTGTCCATAACGTGCCATTGGGGCGCTGCTCTTCATCCAAAGTGTCTCCACAGACCCACAAAACCTTTGTGTGTGTTCCACAACAAAATGCTGAGCTGTCAATCACTCACCTGTGGCTCCTTCCCCCTCTGAATACAGTCGTCCCTGTTGCCAGGTAACGGGGGCCAGTAGATCTGTGAAGGGAGCAAAGATGGAGAAATGGTGAAAAGATGAACGACTCCATCACTTTACAGTAACGCACACACAAATCTGAATGATCTCCAGCACAGGCGACCTTCAAGCAATTAGAGCTAAATTGAGCAGAGCGGATCTCGTATGTAGGATGAAGGAGGGACGTGGTGATGAAGAGCAGGAGGGTTGAGGCTGAAAGCTCTAGTTGGTAAAGCTGAGAACCCTGATTGAAGAATGACGGACGCATTCATCACTCCAGCGTTACGTCGGTGAGGCAGAAGGCCACACAGGTGGATGATGAGGTTTCCATCGCCGCAAATCAGACCTGGAACGCAGCGCCGCTACAATGTAAACAAATCAACTTTATGGATGTGAAATTAGTTCCACTTTCCCATGTGGGCCCAGCTGGGACAACAAGTGAGGGAACATGAGGAGAAGGAGGAAGGAAAAGGCAAACAAGCTGCTGAGGATTTGCCAGTTTAGCCCAATAAAGAAAAAGAAAACGCTAAATAGTGAAATTAATGTGGGTTTGCGTGACAGAGGCGTCCAAAAGTGGGATTAGTGCCACAAATACTGGACTTCTGAGCCAACAAAGGATTTAAAAAGTCAATACATTTTTATAGATGGATGGAGGGATGGAGGGAGGGATGGAGGGAGGGATGGAGGGGGGATAGATGGAGGGAGGGATGATGGATGGATGCAGGATTACGTTTGGCCAATATTTACGCCATAACTTCGAGGTGGTTTGTGTTTCACCATTTTGTTTAAATTTGAATCTAAATGTATGAAAGTGAAACAATGAAGCTTTGTGCTGCTGTGAAAGACTTCTGTTGGCTCCAGATGTTAAGAACCTGAGGTGGACTCCAAAGGCTCCTGCGGCCTGACGAGACCTTCTGGATCTCTGAGGCCCATCAGTTCCTCTGACGTCCTGAGCTGTGGTCCAAGTTTTCCTGATGGGGAAAGTCCCGGCGTCTTCCTCTTCCTCCGCCAAGGCAACGAGGAAGAGGAGAAAGTTTGATGTGCATGAAATAGAAATTGGACTTTAAACACCCGGGCCGCTTTGCACCGCATGAATGTCTGTGTTGAGCCTGGCTGGTGTGTGTGCGTTGGTGTGTGTGTGTGTGTGTGTGTGTGTGTGTGTTGGTGCACACAAAGAGGCTTTTGTCTGTTTCGGTAGGAGAGAGGATTTGTTTTTGCTAACGGGAAAAATAGAAACCAGAGAGGAAAACAAACGCTCCTGACTTTCATTACTGTGATTGTGTTCATTGTCCGTGTGTGTGTTTGGATGGAGGGGACGTGTGTGTGTGTGTGTGTGTGTGTGTGTGTGTGGGTGGGGGAGCTGCTGTGGTTGTGACGGGGTCATAAGAGTGTGTTTGTACTAAAATAAGATGGATAAAGCGATAGAAACAAAAACCATTATAGCTGACAGAGATCCACAAGTTAGAGAAGAAACAAGAAACAAAGCCAGAGTTTCAGCTTTGGCTCAAGAAGAAAATCCAGAACAATCCAGCCGCACATTCAGCCTGTGCCATAAGTGAGAGTGAGAGTGACTCAGTGAGTGTTTGAACAGCCTCCTCTTCCTCCTCTTCCTCCTCATGTGGGAGACTGAGGCTGAGCTTTATGTCTGAATCCTATCATGTCTACTAGATATGACTGGAGATCATTGCAGTGAAACCGAGTCCACTTGGTTCTGTGGAGCACCTGACCGGGTCTTTCTGGCTTGCAGAGGCGTGGATCTGTGGGTGTCCATGGTTGGTTTGCCTGAGTGGAACCCTTGGCCTGTTACAATGGAGCCGGTGCAGAACTAGGCTCGGTTTGGATCTCTGGTAGAGTCAAGGCTGATGAAGAGCAGCCTGATCACACAGCTGTCTCACACAGAAGCAGGCAGGAGGTCGACCCGCCCCTGACCCAGCTGGCACCGGGCCGAGTCGCTGCATCGCAGGATTCCTTACATTGTCCAGGAGTTGGCCGACCTCCAGCAGCCATTCCTGTTCCTTCCTGCTTCTGTTGAACCTTTTTGACTCTTCATCATGGCGGCTCCCACTTTAAGTGCACTTCAGTCGTGATTCCACCCTCAGTCTTTGATCTGGGACGTTGTTTTGATCGTAGCTGGAGAGAAGTGAGACGGGATCTCCTGAACGTCCTGAATGAATCTGTGTGTTCACTTTCATGATGTAAGTGAACACACAGATTCATTCAGGACGTTCAGGAGATCCAGTGGGCTTTGTAGCCGTTGAGGAATGAGCGAAAGT
>NW_027467079.1:57500-60182 GCF_046128005.1 Genypterus blacodes
TGTGGGTCCATGAGAGGCTGTGAGGGTGAAGTGAGGAGAGAAGAAGGGAGGAAAGATGAGATCAAGAGTGGAGAGAGAGACGAGGTGAAGAAGCCAAGGAGGAGAGCAGGAGTCAGGAAGAAGTGAGGGATTTATGGGAGAAAAGTGTGAGGCAAGAGACGGATTAGAAACAGGAGAGGAAGAGATAAAAGCTGAGCGCAGAGAGAGACGGATGGAGAAAGAGACAAGGAGTGTCAGCGAGGGAGCGAGAGAGCAAGGAGGGAAGATAAAGGGAGGAGGAGGAGGAGGGAGGGGGGAGGGGAGGGAGGCAGAGGAGCGTGAGGGTGGATGAAGTAACTGTTGTGTTTTGATCGGCCCGACAGAGGAGATTGAGTAACTCTGCTACAAGTGTGTGTGTGTGTGTGTGTGTGTGTGTGTGTGTGTGTGTGTGCGTTATCGTTATTACGTGACATCCGGCCGTGTTTCATACAAGAGCGGTGCGGGCGACCTGTCGTCTGCGGTGACGAGCAGGAACAGGTTGGCAGAAAAGCCCCGGGTTTGGTCTGTCAGGGGGAATCGCCCACACACACACACACACACACACACACACACACACACACACAGACCGGCTGCACGAATCCTACGCCTTTGGTCTCCCTAGAAACAAGTTTTAATCTTGTCTCTAATTACTGCTGGATGCTGGAAGGCTCTTTGTTCTCTATAGATCCTCCGTATACACTCAGTGTGATTAACAAACTAAAGAGACAGGCCAGAGAGGCAGAAGGGTCAAACCCACCAGACAACGGGAGGATGACAGGGAATATGAGACCGGAGGGAGGAGGAGACGTGTGTGTGTGTGTGTGTGTGTGTGTGTGTGTGTGTGTGTGTGTGTGTGTGTGTGTGTGTGTGTGTGTGTGTGTGGAAGATTCCAGAAATACTTGGCACTGCAACAATATACAGCAGTGATCTAATGATACCCTGGGAAGTCTGTTAGCTGTGTAATGACTCTAATGAAGCTTTATTTGTATGTGTGTGGGTGTGTGTGTGTCTGTGTATATGTGTGTGTGTGTGTGTGTGTGTGTGTGTGTGTTAGAGTTCATGAAAACATGTTAGGGCAGACATAAACCCAAAATGAGCAACAATAGGTTTCGAGAGCCAGGATGGGAATGAGATTGAACTTGTGTGTGTGTGTGTGTGTGTGTGTGTGAGTGTGTGTGTGTGTGCTTTCTGGTATGTATTGTGTGGCCTTAGGGGTGTAATCACCTTCATATGTGTCCACACTCTTTCACTGAGCCAACAATAACACTGATATTATAGCGTGTCTGTGTGTGTGTGTGTGTGTGTGTGTGAGCGTGTGAGCGTGTGTTTTCGTGCTTCAGCCTCCAGCTTAACACCACTTACATACTCGCCTGTGCCCAATTTGTACATTAGCGATGTGGGCATCAGATAATGCTGCGTGCAGAGCGAGGGGAGCGAGGGGAGCGTGCTGATTGGCCGAGGCCACAGGGAAGAATGTGCTGATTCTTCCTATAAGAATATGCTATAGAAACACACACACACACACACACACACACACACACACACACACAGGGCTTGTTGCTCTTGTGGTTTTGTATTGAGCATCCAACCTCAAAATGTTTAATGATGCGTCCAAATTGAGAATTGACCGTCAGTGAGTCGGCGAGTTTGGCAAGGTTGGGTTTGTGTTCTGAACTTCAGGCTCTAGTGTGTGTGTGTGTGTGTGTGTGTGTGTGTGTGTGTGTGAGAGCTGAGGATGTTTACGTGTCCTCAGAGGAGGCCGAGGTCGAGGGACGGCTTTCTCTCCTCAGGTTGTAAGAATGAGACTTCAAACGCTGGCGAGTCTTCTGTGGTTCCATCGGGCCGAGCACACACACACACACGCGCGCACACACACGCACACACGCATGAGGTTAAATCTAGCAGTAGAAGTTTGGATTGATTTGGGCACAGACGGTTCACTGTGAGGACTTTTCGGCCTTGGTGGAGGTATGAGCTCCTCCTCTGAGCCCCCCAGGTGAAGGAGCAACACTGTGATTTGTAACGCTCGTGTTAAAACAACGACCACTGCTGTGGAGACTGTGGGGTGGCTTTGGCTGGCCCCTACACACACACACACACACACACACACACACACACACACACACACACTTGAAAGCTTACTTTGGACACAGCAAAAGATTTTATAATGAAAAAGGATACAGGATACTCCCATTATGTACACACACACACACACACACACACACACACACACACACACACACACACACACACACACACACACACACACACACACACACACACACCGAACACACACAATTTACATACTTTCAGACAAAGCTCTTCTGTGTTTACGGTTCACTCTGTCTCTTTTAGACTCACACACCCACACACACACACACACACACACACACACACATACCTCCAGTGAGTAAGAGGAGCACTAATCTAGGCTCAGATCATCAAAGCCACATTGTTGGGACTCGAACCCTCAAAGTTCTGCTTGTGAAAGGAGCGACTGTCCTCAGGCCTCAGGTCCTCTCATCCATCGCTTCATCTATCTGTCTGACTCTCATTCCTCTCTCTCTCTCTCTCTCTCTCTCTCTCTCTCTCTCTCTCTCTCTCTCTCTCTCTCTCTCTCTTCCTCTCTCATCTTCTTCTTTACTCTTCCTCTCTCCTTACTTT
>NW_027467080.1:5000-34827 GCF_046128005.1 Genypterus blacodes
GAGAGAGAGAGAGAGAGAAAGGGAGAGAGGGAGAGAGGGAGAGAGGGAGAGGGAGGGAGAGAGAGAGAGAGAGAGAAAGGGAGAGAGGGAGAGGGAGAGGGGGAGAGGGAGAGAGGGAGAGAGGGAGAGGGAGGGAGAGAGAGAGAGAGAGAGAGAAAGGGAGAGAGGGAGAGGGAGAGAGGGAGAGAGGGAGAGGGAGAGAGAGATGGAGAGAGAGGGAGAGGGAGAGAAGGAGTGGGGTCTGCTCGTCTTTAGAGTGAAACATCAGTTAGACGTTCATACTGAGAGACGGAAGGACAAGAGGTCAACATTTGTGTCTCTGTCTCTCTCTCTCTCTGTCTCTCTCTCTCTCTCTCTCTGTGTCTCTCTCTGTCTCTGTCTCTCTCTCTCTCTCTGTGTCTCTCTCTGTCTCTCTCTCTCTCTCTGTGTCTCTCTCTGTCTCTCTCTCTCTCTCTGTGTCTCTCTGTCTCCGTCTTCATCTTTGCTCTCAGATCTCTAGGATCAATATGTTTGTTTCAGCGTCTGCTCCTGGTTACCATGGACACCTGTGCTGGTCCTCTGGTTGGGTCAGACCTGAACCAGCAGCCCGGCCCTGCTGAGGGTCCTCTTCTCTGGGACGTCCCTGTGTCTCCGGCTCCTTCACATGAACCCAGACCTTATTACAACACAACATGACTCACTCTCCTACAGCTGAACCGCAAAGAAGAAGAAGAACTCAATCTGCCTCCTGCTGCAGGTGAGGATGATGAAGATGCTCCACATCTCTGTGACCTTTCCTTCACACTGGCATTCATGGACCGTATGAAAACAATCCAGCAATCAAGAGCTCAGAGGAGAGGATTGTATCGCTATGACAACAGCAAGACACCGACACGTTACATAACACCCAAGCAAACTCTCATGTGTGCTGAGAAAGATGGTGTGTGTGTGTGTGTGTGTGTGTGTGTGTGTGTGTGTGTGTGTGTGTGTGTGAGAGCTTCCTCGATGGTCTGAGTTTCTCCACCCAGTAACCTCCAAGTTTCCCTTCTGTCTGTCTTTTCTCTTTGGTCCCCAGCTGATCAATCAGCTGATCAATCAGCTGATTGATCACCACACTGGGGCGTCTGTGAGCTGTGTGTGAGTGTGAACATGCACACACTTTCCCGACAGGTGACCTCTGGTCTTGGCCTCAGACTGCAGCGCCCCCTGGTGGTCAGAGCCCTGAAGCTGTGGAGCCTCAGAGGACTGAAGCCTCAGGGCTGCAGGTCAAAGCTTCAGTGACATCAGAGTGAAACTTTAAAAAGAGCAAACGAGACTAAAGAGACACAGACGGTGATGTTGCTTCATCATCTCAGGAATGACTCAGCAAAATGACACAAAACAGTAACTGTGTGTGTGTGTGTGTGTGTGTGTGTGACCTGAACGTGACACACACACTGCTGAGTGTCTGGGGGAGTTTTTGTGAAAGAATGAAAGTGTGACTGACACATGCTGCATGACGTCATAACAGATCAGTTACTGACACACACACACCCACACACACACACATACATACAGTGCAGGTCTTTGTGTCGGAACTTCTGCTCCTCAAGACACTCAGCAGCCTCTCTCTCTCTCTCTACCATCCCACTCTCTCTCTCTCTGCCATCCTACTCTCGTTCTCTCTCGCTCGCTCGCTCTACCAACCTACTCTCTCTCTCACACTCTCTCTCTACCATCCCACTGTCTCTCTCTCTCTCTCTCTCTCTCTCTCTCTCTCTCTCTCTCTCTCTCTCTCTCTCTCTCTCTCTCTCTCTCTCTCTCTCTCTCTCTCTCTCTCTCTCTCTCTCTCTCTCTCTCTCTCTCTCTCTCTCTCTCTCTCTCTCTCACACACACACACTGACCTGCAGTTAGGACGCTCACACTCTTCACTGAGCTCCGTCTCTCCGCTCTGATGGATCTTTGTCTCCCCCCTGTGGCTGACTCGGCTCACTGCAGGCGGAACCTGCACTTCTTCACTTCAGGAAAAATGTTCTTAAATTATTTTAGCATATATATATGTGTGTGTGTGTGTGTGTATGTGTGTGTGTGTGTGTCAGTCATATTGTCTAATTGATCACAGATTGATATTCATAATGAGTTTATTAACTTTACCGCTAAAGTAAAGTTTGACAAAATCAAATTGTTGTTGTACATTTTATGTTTGTTGTCATGGGGTCGTGTTCATCCTGCTGAGGTAGACTACTGAGGAAGATTGATGTAGCTGTGATATTCAACTCAGAGTCACAGTTTATCATCTACATGTTGATGAAGATCAGGATAAACTTCATCATTCTGCTGGCGGTCAGGACGCAGAACCTCACATAAAGATGAGGGTGACTGAGTCATGTTTGGGCCTGAAGCTGCAGCAGGAAGTGAAGCTGCGTCATTACAGCGCCCCCATCAGGTCATTAGGTGATTCCTTTTATGCAGAAGTCTTAATTGCACATTTCCACCTTAATTCATTCTAACAGCCTCATTTAATCATGAGTCAGCACTTTTCCACCTTTTACAGCCAATTGAAGCAAAATAACATCAAACATCAATGATGTCATCTTCCCTCTACATGCAGATCTATGTGAGGTATGAGGCGATACAAACTCTTATTGTGTCCTTGGACCCCTATTGTGTGTCCTTGGACCCTTATTGTGTGTCATAGAACCCTTACTGTGTGTCCTTGGACCCTTACTGTGTGTCCTTGGACCCTTACTGTGTGTCCTTGGACCCTTATTGTGTGTCCTTGGACCCTTACTGTGTGTCCTTGGACCCTTATACTTGCATGTATTCCTGCACTGGAGCTGAATCTTTCCTTTTCTCCTCAGGATAATAAAGTTTAATCTTATCTTTGCTCGCTGCTCCTCCCTCTGATTGGTCCAGACTGCAGGTTTCCAGGACCCAGTGGCTTCTCTGTACTAAGCCTCTTCATCATCACCATCATCATCGTCTGGTTGCTCTTCTAGATCTCAGCATCCCCGGTGCCCGGGTGAGTTTTGGCAGGAATCCTGATGATGTGGTTTCCGTCCCCAGCTGTGCTGCTGAACATCAAGATGTTCCACACTCGACCGGCGTGATGCAATATCCTGTGAGGGACCGTCACCATGGTTTCCTGGATGCTCATCATTTGGAACGTTGAGTAGAGGAAGAGCCTCCTGTTGATCCGCTCTGTGACCTCTGAGGCCACCCAGTCCAGCACCTGAGCCAGGCTCTCGCTGATGTCTCGTCTGGGGGAGAACCTGGAGGGCAGAGTGTTGATGACGTTGAGGAGGACGTCCTCCCTCCGCACCTCCAGGGTGGTTTTGCAGAGCGACGTTCTCCTCTTGTTTCCGTTCCACAGCGCCAAAGAATTCATCATGGAAAAAAAGGTAACAAAGTTGCCGCACATCTCTGACAGGACCAGACTGTCCAGCGGGCCGCTCAGCGCCTCCTGCAGCTGGTCGTGAATGGTACAGTCCACTAAGAAGCCCAGTCTGGCCTGCAGGTGAGCGCCCCCGTGAGGCAGGTGCAGGTAAACCGTCTGTCCTTCCTTCATGTTGTCTCTCACTCCAGCTGCAGGACTCACATTTACACTGTCGTCCCCGCCTGACATGACGTCATCACCCCCACTCACTCCACTCGCGACAGTCACTCCCTCCCCCCCCTCAGGTGAATGACGTCTTGCGTCAGCGCGGAAAAGCAGCGATGGTTGATCAAAGCGCCGTGAGTGGAATCTGTTTACTTTATCAGGATTTATATTTACTTAAGACTTAAAATGATTTATGAATGATTACATTTGATCTCTGCTCGTTTAAACGCCAGTTTTGTCTAAGAAGAAGAAGAAGAAGAAGAAGAAGAAGAAGAACTCTTCTAATACACTTTGGTCTTTGTGTTATTTGCTGAATAAAAGAACTCCATGATTCAAACTAATCACGTCTTTATTTCTACGAAGTCATTGAAACGAACAACGATGCGTGTGCGTGCGTGTGCGCGTGTGTCGTCGGGACGCTGCAGACAGATGTTGTGTTGATGTTCTGCAGGTCTCCTAGTCTCTTCTTCTCATCTCATCTAAAGCGTCTTAGCGTCATGGTTCATAATCACTTCCGGCCCTCTTGAGTCTAATTATCATAAATAATCAGAATAATAACGATAATAATGATCATAAGTCTGATGATAATAATAGTAGTAATAGTAATAATAATAATAATAACAATTACAATAAGAGTAATAAAAACAGTATATAAAGTAATAATGGAAGATGATCATTACCATTATCATTAAACATAAGAGGAATAAGAGTGAGATCAGAGTAAATAAAGCTCTGCTCACTCTGCTCACGAGGCTCTGTGTGTGTGTGTGGCTGTTTTGCAGATCCATATTCGTCTGATTGACCTTCTTCTGTTTCCTCTCACTTATGTAGCGCAAACAGACGCACGTCATCTTCTTCGCGTGTCGCTTTGACGCTGACTGGTTGCTGAGCTGTGATTGGCTGCACGCGTCATTCAGAGGAGAGGGGGCGGGGCCGTGACGGGCGTTCGCGAACGGAAGGGATGACGTCACGCGGGGAGACGTGAAATATATTTTGGTGAATCGGACCCGCGGAGACACAAACGACATGAACGCAGCGGGAGAGAAGATGTACTTGTCCCTGCGGCCGCTAGAGGGCAGACCTCTGGTCCTAGTGGAGGCCATTCTGAACCTCATCATCCTGGAGAACCTGCAGGAGGCCACCAACGGCCCTCTGGACCCAAACACGCTGTTACTGATCTGTGACAAGTTCCTGACCATCCTGGTGTCGGTGACGGCGTTCACCCTGTGCAGAGGCATCGCGGACACGGACGGCAGCTGCGTCTTCGCCGTGAGGAAGGAGGACGTCCTTAGCTACATCAGAGAGTCCGTCTCCTCCAGGTTCCTGAGGTTCTTCCTCCGTCACGCTCAGGCCGACAGGTTAGAACAGGTGCTGCAGATGGTCGCCGCGGAGACCACCAAGAAGATCAACATGTCTCTGTGTCAGTGCTCGTCCAGCATGCTGAGGAGCCTGAAGCAGAACATGGAGAGAGCTCCTCACAGGATCTTCCATCACGCACGCAGAGTCTGGATCCTCCTGATGACCAACAGCACCGCAGGAGACGGGCTGCACCTGACCAGGGTCCAGGCAGAGACTCACCCGGGGGTCGGAGATGCTGAGAGAGTTTAGAAGATGATGATCATCATCATCATCATCATCATCCCGTCTGTGTGGAGTGTTCATGTTGCTCTTTCTCACGCTTCAGTCAGGTTTCATTCAGCTGGGATCGATTGTGCTGAGCAAAGAAAACATGAAACATAACTTCAAAGCTGAAGCCTCCTCTTCATCGTCTCGATCCTCTTCATCCTCTCCATCTTCTCCATCCTCTTCATCCTCTTCTCCACCCTCTCCATCCTCTTCATATTCTCCGTCCTCTCCATCCTCTTCATCTTCTCCATCTTCTCCATCCTCTTCATCTTCTCCATCCTCTTCATCCTCTTCTCCACCCTCTCCATCCTCTTCTTCTCCATCCTCATTATCCTCTTCATCCTCTCCATCTTCTCCATCCTCTTCATCCTCTTCTCCACCCTCTCCATCCTCTTCATCTTCTCCATCCTCTTCATCCTCTCCATCCTCTCCATCCTCTTCATCTTATCCATCTTCTCCATCCTCTCCATCCTCTTCATCCTCTTCATCCTCTTCTGCGCCTCACTGAACACATTCAGGTTGATGTTTGAAATATTAAATCAGGTTTTTATCAAAGTAAATCCTCTGTAAGTGGATGTTTCTTGTCAGTGAGCAGGTGAAGGAAACGTTGAAGCATCTGAAGCCTCTGGATCTGCTGGTAAACGCTTCTCTCATCTCTCATTCCAAAGGCTTCTTCAGTTTTGGTCCAGTTGCTTGGATACGGTGACCAGGAGGACAGAACCTTCATCTGAACCTTCATCTGAGCTGGTGAAGGTTCCTCCTGCCTGCAGTGACCCATGTTAGCCACAGGGCGGTGACAGAGATCCATCAGTGTGGAGGAACTGCAGCACCTGTAGAGCTGAACAGTGAGCAAAGATGGAAGGAGCCTGGAACTGTGGTCCAAAGGGGGACATGCTGAGACCCTGTGCGGTCCAGACAGAGTGAGGGACACGCCCACCACACAGACCAGTCCACAGGGAGGCGCACCAACGCCACCAGTGATGTCGTCACCGGTATGAACCTGAACGGGTCGTGTCATCAAGTGCCCAGAGAGACACCAGAGACTGAGACGGGACAGAAGAGACAAGAGTCCACCAGAGACTGACACGGGACAGAAGAGACAAGAGTCCACCAGAGACTGACACGGGACAGAAGAGACTGTTGATAAGTTTCTTGTTTCTTTGTTTTCTTTAAAAGTAAAAACTAGTGAAGCTGAGTTTGGCAATAACAGCAGAAAGTTGAAGTTATGAAGAGCAGAACTATACCAACGCTACAGACCTGAGACCACAGGGGCCGGGACCAGGACCAGGACCAGGACCACGACCAGGAGCGGGAGCGGGACCAGGACCTCACTCGGGGTGAAGTATGAGTGCCAGCAAAATGACGTCATCACTCCCAGTTGCCCGGGCGCGGCCTCCTCTGTGCGGCGCTTTGATATCATTCTCCCTCTCTGCTGCTCCTTCCTGTTTCGGCGCTGAGATCAGACTCAGGATTGTTTGCCGAGCTGTGATTGGCTGCAACAGTGCATGACGTCATCCGCCCCTGGACGGGGGCGTGTGGAGCCATTATTTAAAAGTTCCATTGGCAGCCATTAGGGTGTAAACCAGGCTTCAGTGTGACGAACAACATGAGCGCACCAGAAGCAAGAACCATCTATGTGCCGTTCCCTCCCTTCGATCGCATCCAGGAAGCCTTATCCTTCAACATCCATGACTTTCTAGCTGGAAAACTACAGGAGTTCATGAACGGACCTTTTGAATCAGACTTCCTGTCAGACACGTGTGTGAAATGTGTGTTTGTGGTGGTTGGTCTGGCCCTGACGGTGCTGAGGGCCATGAACTTCAGCGTGGTCCAGTGCTCCTCAGAGGTGGACGTCGTTGCCGTGAGGACGGAGGACGTCCTCAGCAAGCTCAGGAACCTGGCAGAGGGCCGGACCTTCCCTCCCTACACGCACACCACCATAGACGAGCTGGTGGAGTGGGTCGCCATAGAGACCACTCACATGCTGAACTACATCTTAGGGATGCACTGCGCCCCCCGCCTGTACGACAACATCCCACACCACAACATGTTGGTGCCTAACAGGATCGTGCTCACTGCTGCTCGGTTATGGAACAACTTCATCATTCCCACCAGGATCGCTGGCGATGGCGAGCACATCATTCCTGTGGATACGTTGCTTCTGGGTCCTGCGGCTGCTGACACCATAAACATCGACATCAGACAGCAGGACCCTCCACACACGGCAACAACACTCGACGGCAACAGCAACGGCGACAGCAACGAAATCCATGACGGCGACAACAATGACAGCAACGAAAACGACTACGACTACGCCTTCAGCTTCATCTACCACGACTACGGCGAAGAAGACGACGACGACTACGACTACCACTATGACTACGACGATGACGACGACTTCTACAACTTCTACTTTGACTACGATGACTATGACGACTACAATGACGCCGGGGAAGATGGCGATGGTGAAGGAGCTCACTTGCTACAAAACCGCTGAAAGCAGGAGAACCTTTGAGCACCAGAGTGACGACATGACTACACAACTATGATGCACAACAGGCCTCAGTGAGAGAGGAGAGGGGCGCTGGCTGAGCTCCACAGATCATCTGGGACATGGGACGGACCTCCAGAAGGACAAACATCACTGCAGCCCTGTACCTGCAGAGGCCAGACAGAAGGTCCTCTGCTCTGATGGAAGCTCCAGGAGGAAACCAGGCAGGGGGGACACACCCGGCGTCCCTCTGGGGGACAATCCATCTAATGTTGACACGGATCAGGAGCCACCGAGCTGAAAGACTGAAATATAGAGATAAAGAAGGAGAGAGGACAGAGTGTCTCAGCCCACAGAGAGGACAGAGTGTCTCAGCCCTGAAGAGAGGACAGAGTGTCTCAGCCCTGAGGAGAGGACAGAGTGTCTCAGCCCTGACGAGAGGACAGAGTGTCTCAGCCCTGAAGAGAGGACAGAGTGTCTCAGCCCAAAGAGAGGACAGAGTGTCTCAGCCCAAAGAGAGGACAGTGTCGCAGCCCTGAAGAGAGGACAGAGTGTCTCAGCCCTGACGAGAGGACAGAGTGTCTCAGCCTGGACTAAACCTGGTTGGCTGTGTCTCTGTGCTTCCTGTTTATTGGTTGATCACAGCAGCTGTTCTTCTGGAGCGCAGGACCAAATCCTCCACTCCATGTACCTGACAGCTAAAGGATTGGCAGAGAAGGAGAGAAGGAGGAGGGACAGGAAGCCAGGGGGCGTGGCCTCAGTAGACACATTCTTTATACAGCACAGAACTTTTTACAGACAAAAAAATAAAAACTGCTTACAAATATTTTACAATCAAACTCATGTGTTTCATCCTCAACATGTGGAGCTGAGGCTCCGCCCACAACACGGAACCCAGAGGGAACTGGTTCACCGCTGCCCCAATGATGAGACGTGTGTATGCGTGTACGCGTGTGTGTGTGCGCGTGTATGTGTGTATTATGTGTGTGTACTCTGTGTGTGTACATGTGTGTACCCGTGTGTGTACGTGTGTGTGTACGTGTGTGTACGTGTGTGTGTGTACGTGTATGTGTGTTTGTGTGTGTGTGGTCCTCAGTCGTCCTGTGAATGATCAGCTCTGTTCTTTTTCACATCCGTGTTTATTCACGTCAGTCAGCTGAGGCCACGCCCACATGCGTCTCCTCAGCAGACGCCTCGGCTCGTCTCTACAGATCAACTCAGGACCACTCAGACACTTTGACAGTCACAACTTTGTTTTCTCCTTGGGTTTTCAGTCTTAATGTCCGCGGAGGTTTGACCCCTGTGACCTCTCAGTCCAATGAGTTCAGAGGTCAGGAGCACCAGAGTCCAGTCCAGTTTATGGAGCTCTGCCATCTTTTCTGTGAGGTGATGGACTCGCTCAGTCTCCATGTCCACAGGAAGTAGCAGTAGCAGCTGGGCCAGCTCGTCACATGTATGTCACATATATGTCATATGTATGTCCACATGTATAAAAGGGGCAGGTACAGAGGAGAGTCGGACCAGGACCAGCAGAGTGAGCAGGACCAAGACCAGTAGAGAGAGCCGGACCAGGACCAGCAGAGAGCAGGACCAGGACCAGCAGAGAGAGCAGGACCAGGACCAGTAGAGAGCAGGACCAGGACCAGCAGAGAGAGCAGGACCAGGACCAGTAGAGAGAGCCGGACCAGGACCAGCAGAGAGCAGGACCAGGACCAGCAGAGAGAGCCGGACCAGGACCAGCAGAGAGCCCGACCAGGACCAGCAGAGAGCAGGACCGGGACCAGCAGAGAGCAGGACCAGGACCAGCAGAGAGAGCCGGACCAGGACCAGCAGAGAGCAGGACCAGGACCAGCAGAGCGCAGGACCAGGACCAGCAGAGAGCAGGACCAGGACCAGCAGAGAGCAGGACCAGGACCAGCAGAAGGCACATTGGATGGAAGAAAAGCAGCTTTGGTTTGAGCTGCTGAGCTCGTCACCATGATCACATTCATGTTTTCACCTGCAGGTTCAGATTTGAGGACTCACCTGTGCGTCACCTAACGTTAGCATGCTAACATGTTAGCACAGTAACACTGGAGTATCTCCTGGCTTCACTAACTGAACTGTGTTATGATGTAATGAGTCACATGTCTGGATCCATGACCTCACACAGAGGTTCAGGGCTGAGATCAATCAGAAGCACAGACACGGATGAAGATGATGATGAAGAGGAAAGCAAAGACTTCCCTGAAAAATTAAGTACAACATTTTTTTTACAACAAAAATAAAAAAAACTTAATCAAAGTAACCCTGTGTGTGTGTGTGTGTGTGTGTGTGTGTGTGTGTGTGTTTGTCCCTGACGCCTGCTGTGAAACATTTAAATAACATGAAACATGGCTATGGGTCAAATCTACACGCCGACACGAGACATGACTATCTTCAAATACAAATGTGCAAAAGTTGTAAACAAATCAGATTCTGTGTGTGTGTGTGTGTTTGTGTGTCACAGCCTCATCGGCTCGTCATCACTGTCACTGCAGTTTCCACAACAGTCCTGTAGAGGGGAGCAGAGAGCAAACAATCAAACTTCACTTCACTACACACACACAATCACACACACACAGCTCCTCTGGGGTTCTGACCTGTCGGCCAAACAGCCGCTGCATGAGGCCCAGTTTGGGCGGAGGGGACGGCTGACCTCTCCAGTCCAGATCGGCCGGCACCGTCCCGTCCGGCTGGAAGACGTTGAGCTCGGTGAAACACTCCGTCTCGATCATCTGCAGGGAGGAGGAGGAGCAGGGAGGAGACACTAAAGACTCTCTGCTGCTTTAAAGGGGCTGAAGAGGCAATAACTGAAACAATATTGTGTAGTGTGTGTGTGTGTGTGAGACCTCGTTCTGCCAGGGGATGGACACACAGCCTGAACACACTTTGCTGTAGAAGGACTCGTCTTTAGGCTCCAGCTCCACGCCCTTCACTGTGGAGAACTGCTCGATGTCCAGCACGTCCTTACAGTAAATGGCCTGAGGCTGCAACACACACACACACACACACACGTTTGCATTTGTGTAGATCAGTTTACATCAGACAGGCCACGCCCACAAGAATGAAAACAGTTTAAACAGTGAAGAGTAACTGTTGATCTTCCAAAGACTCAGTGAGTCAGAGAGAGTGACGAGTGAGAGGAAGCTGCTGTCTGTCTGTCTGTGACTCTGATGGGAGAGGAACCATGACTCAGCACACAGATCAGCCTGCTCTGATCAGCCTCAGTCTGATCTCTCAGACACCAGTTGAAGCTTGTGTTCATGTAAATGTACATGAACACAACGTGAAGCAGCTGAGAGGATGGTGTGCTGATATACAGGCATGTCATCATGACCACAAACAGTGGAAAAAGAACATAGATGTGACACGCCTCATTATAGCACGACACAGTTCAGTTAGTGAAGCAGGAGAGACGCTGAGCTTTTATTGTGGAGGGCAGAAGTTCTATCTTTGTGCTGTAGAAGAAGAAACAACAACATGGATCCATCAGGGTCCATTAGAGACCTGCAGACCTGGATCTCAACCAAACCGAACTCAGTCTCATGTGGACTCACATCAGGGATGAAGGGCGCCGGCAGCATCCCGGCCTCCAGACGCTTGAAGTTGATGGAGCGGAAGATGGGATGAGCTTTGACCTCTGAGGCTCGGCCCCCCTGGCAGCCCAGTCGCTCGTCGGGGTCTTTGGCCAGCAGCTGGGGGGGGGGGGGGGATCAATTAACCAATCAACCAGTGGAGACATTAAAGGTCATGAAGTGAGACTAAGTTTCAGCTGGTAGTTCAACCAGGAACCTTCTGCTCTAGCAGCCAGGTGACAGTCTGGACCCGTCTGGACCCGTCTGGACCTGTCTGTCCTCCACTCACCATCTGACACAGCCACTTTGTGTCCTCTGAGAACTTGCTGGAATATTCCTCCACCACCTCCCTCACCAGCCGCTCCACGTCCTCCCTCTTGATCTTCTTCTTCCTCTGCTGGAAGGGCGACTGGCCCTCGATCATCTCGTACAGCAGGCAGCCCAGGGCCCACCAGTCTGGGCTGAAGGTGTAACGCTCATTCTTCACCACCTCAGGAGCTGCAGGAGGTGAAGGAGTGAGTCAGTGTGAGCGCCAGAGCACACACTCCCACACACACACCCACACACACACACACACACACACACTCAGGGGCAGAAACACCCGATCCTGTATATCTGATGGTTTCAGACCGGCCAATCAGAGTGCATCCTCTACAGTTTGATGCAAAGTCTGTTATCAAAAGAATAACAGACCGCCTGAGGGCTGCAACTGACCAATCAGGGCTGAGCGTCCTCAGGCTTAAAGGCCACCAGCAGGGGGAGACAAACACCTGCAGGTACTCACCCATGTAGCCCACCGTCCCCACCCGGCCCTTGATGGTCTGGCCCTCTGGTACATGAACGGCCAGACCCAGATCTGAGATCCTGATGTGGCCTGACGACGACGACAACACACACACACACACACACACACACACACACACACACACAGGCTTTAATAACAAAGCAGAAGGTAACAAACTTTACATCACAGCTTTAAACTCAAGCTGTCAATCAAGCCTGAACCAATCAGGAGCTTCAGTGCTGCTTCTCACCGTGATCGTCCAGCAGGATGTTCTCAGGTTTGAGGTCCCTGCAGAGAAACAGAGACATCAGGGACACAGGGTCTTTGGAGCTTGTTTGGCTTTGGTGGAGGTATGACAGCATGTGACTGCTCAGCATCGATCTGTCAACGGGTTCTCAAGCTTGGAGGCAGAAACTATTTTAAGGACGGGTTTGGACCAATCTATCTGCCTGCCTGCCTGCCTGCCTGCCTGCCTGCCTGTCTGTCTGTCTGACCACTGAGCCACGTCGTCTTCCCATTAAAGGGCCCAGTCACACTCCAGATGTTTGCTTTTGGAGAGAGGGTGTGTTTGTTTCCCGGGTGATTGATTGATTGATTGATTGATTAATTGTTTTAGTGAAGTATTTCTGTGGCTACAAGGTAGATGCAGAATTTCACAATAGAAGCGTTTTGTTAATTAATAAATAGTTTGATTAGAACCAAACAGACTTTGAAGACTCTAGTTGTTTACCTGCCTGCTAACACACAGCTGATCTCTTTCTAGCTGGAGGTGCGTGTGTGTGCGTGTGTGTGCGTGTGTGTGCGTTTGTGTGCGTTTGTGTGCGTGCCCTGACCTGTAGACGATCCTCTCCTGGTGCAGGTCCTCCAGGCCGCAGCAGATCTCGGCCGTGTAGAAGACGGCGCGCTCCTCCTCAAACCCCGCCTCCCCCATGTGGTAGATGTGGAACTTCAGGTCGCCGCCGTTCATCAGGGTCAGCACCAGACACAGAGCGTCCTTGGTCTCGTAGGCGTAAGCTAGGCTCACCTGGACGCACAGGAGCAACCATCCAGACCTCAGCCTTCAAAATAAACTTCACATGGACTCACAGAACCTTTGAGGGATTCTTACTACAAATCTGCTGTTGACTTTCTCCAGGATCTGCTTCTCGTTCAGGGCCATGGACTCTCCCTTCCTCTTCTTTATCCTCTTCTTCTCCAGCTTCTTACAGGCGTACATCTTCCCCGTGGCTCGCACCTGACACGCACACACCTGGTGCAGGGAGGAGGAAGAGGAAGAGGAGGAAGAGCTGATCAGTCTGAACGCAGCTTTTCAGCTAAACGACAAAACACAGCTGAAGCAAGCTAACATGCTAACTCCGGACTCAGTCAGGCCTCAGTCAGGACTCAGTCAGGACTCAGTCAGGTCTCAGTCAGGACTCAGTCAGGACTCAGTCAGGCCTCAGTCAGGACTCAGTCAGGTCTCAGTCAGGACTCAGTCAGGACTCAGTCAGGCCTCAGTCAGGCCTCAGTCAGGACTCAGTCAGGACTCAGTCAGGTCTCAGTCAGGCCTCAGTCAGGACTCAGTCAGGACTCAGTCAGGACTCAGTGTGGAAACTTCATTTATGCAATCAGATGGTGATGCAATTTAGGTGATCGCTTCAATCACAGGTTGCCATGTAGTGAGCGCAGAATAAAGGATTTAGAGTTCACATGAGGAGAGAGCACGAGGGTGACACACAGACACACACACACACACACACACACACACACACACACACACACACACACACACACACACACACACACACACACACACACACACACACACACACACACACACACACACACACACACACACACACACACACACACACACACACACACACAGAGCTCTCTGATGGGCCTTATCTTCATCTATCTTGTGACTTCACATTTCTGGAGCCAAACAGGCCAGTGAGTGCAGAGAGATGTCATGATTGGGTAACAAACAGGAAACGGGCGAGTGTAGGACGTCAAAGAGGAAATGAGAGGATGAGATGTTCCTCAGCAGGAAGTGATGAAACCTCACGTTATCTTCTGCCGTTCCTCTCATGCAGCTCGTTCCACTTTGAGCTTCTGTTGATCTGAAATGTTTCCAGAGGCAAAAATAAAATAAAAACAACGCACACACACTCTTGCTGAGCTTTGGCCTCTTGCTGGCCCTTCCTGAAGGCTCCCCAGGCTCTCTGGTGAGTGTCTGCTGTCTCCGGCTCCTCCTGGCCTCATGATGCTGCACGGTGACACTCAGCCTCTTATCACCATGACATCAGTGTGGACTCAGAGGTCACACACAGAGACGCTATTCACACACATTTAATGGGATTGAGAACTTCTTCCTTTCATGAGCCAAAGAAAAGCTTCACTCATCCAGAAGGTCAGAGGTTCATCTCAAACCTTCACTTTGTTTAAGGGTAGAGAAGTGTTTCCCCCAAACCAGCGGGTCACACCCAGAGGAAGGCTTCCATAACAACAACGACAACAAAAAGGATCACCATAACATCCCTAAAGTCTTCAGTCAGGTCTCTGAGTCATCACCACACACGGAGGTGGGACGGATCACAGCACACACACACACACACACACACACATACACACACCTCGGCCCATTTGGTCCAAACTTGTTGTTGGAGATTTTGGAAAGGTGGCAGGTAAGGTAAAGTTACAGTCGTCGCCACTCCTCCTGAGTGTGAATGGCTCAGCAGTTTAGCCATGATGAAGCAACATGTTCTGTACCCCAGGAGGAGGAGAAGGAGGAGGAGAAGGAGGAGGAGGAGGAGGAGGAGGAGGAGAAGGAGGAGGAGGAGGAGGAGGAGGAGGAGGAGGAGCAGCACTCACCTCTCCAAAGCCGCCCTTCCCCAACACGCGGTACTGACGGAACGTGTTCTTAGTCACCGGTTGCCTGTCAGACAGAGAGGGAAATGATGAAGGGTTTACAGGACCAGACAGACAGACAGACAGACGGACAGACAGACAGACCAGGACCATGAAACAGTCGGAATTTGCCTGAAACTGCTGTAAAAAGCAAAGCAAATGTAAAGCAGCTTAACTCCGTCTCTGACACGTGGAACAGTGACATCATCACCTCTGTAACATGCCGAGCCCAGAGGACACGTGAGGAGGGGGAGGGGAAGACGAGGACGAGGACGAGGACGAGGACAAGGACGAAGACGAGGACGAGGAGACTGAGCGCGTTGCTACCGGTGCTGCAGTGGAGTTTGAGGTTAATGCACTGGTAAGTGAGCTTTTAAGGTGTGTGTGTGTGTGTGTGTGTGTGTGTGTGTGTGTGTGTGTGTGTGTGTGTGTGTGTGTGTGTGTGTGTGTGTGTGTGTGTGTGTGTGTGTGTGTGTAAGACAGGATGCTGACGAGGTAAAGAAACATTAAGAACCCAGTGAGCTCAAAGGAAACAAAGGGGAGTTTCCACTCAGACTGCACAGTGCTGCTGTAGCGCCGCCTACAGCCCAGAGCAGAGAGTACATGTTTACTGTCAGATAGGTTTGATTGTGCAGCGACATCAATCACACAATCAAACTGTGTGATTAGGTAACGAGAGGATGACTTCATGAGAGGGAGAAGAGGACATGGAGGACAGACATGGAGGACAGACATGGAGGACAGACATGGAGGATAGACATGGAGGACAGACATGGAGGACAGACATGGAGGACAGACATGGAGGACAGACATGGAGGACAGGTGGACCTCTGAAGCTCTTTACCTCTCCAGCCACTTCCACTGCAGGAACCTGTTGTAGTACATGCTGTCCAGGAAGTCTGCAAACGGCGCCACGCTCAGGTAGTCATGGATCAACCTGCAGAGGTCAAGGGTGGGAAAGCCAGTCAGTGTGTGTGTGTGTGTGTGTGTGTGTGTGTGTGTGTGTGTGTGTGTGTGTGTGGGCGACGCCTACACGTCCTGTGACAGAGGAATGAGACCAGAGGGGAGGCGAGCCCCTCGTCTTCTTCACCTGGATGATGAAGACAGAAGTGAAAGCAGAGGAGCAGCTCCCCCTCTGACCTGCAGGGGGCATGCTCCGCTCTCTGTGACACACACCTTTGTGTGCTGTGTGTTGAAACGACAAACTGCCAGCTGGCCTGCTTAATCAGAGAGCCGTTACAGGAAGTTACTCAACCTCTGAGTGTTTGTGCAACAAACAGCTGCAGCACAGACGCCATCAGCTCACAGCCCTGCTGCAGAGACGGGCGTGGCACGGGGCTGCAGGTGAGGAACGCAGCTCAGGCAACGTTCAAGAGAGCAGAGCATCTCCCACCGGGGAAGGGTACATCCTGGAGAGGTCACCAGAGGTCACCAGAGGTCACCAGAGGTCACCACACAAACTATGGCTGTTCTGGATGGCAGTCGCTCCGTTTCCATGCCCGCCTGCTGTGCTGCCATTAGGCCTGGAGACCAGTACGTAGGTGAGACGGGTACAGTGGGAGGAGCCACGTGAACGGCAACATGCTGCCACACGCTGGACAGATGAAGACACTGCAGGGTGAGGGTTAGGAACCTGCTGTGTGTTGGTATGTAGAGTGACATTAGAGACCAGGACGTAGATCTATGACCTCATACAGAGGGCTCAGGGTCAGAGGTCAGAGGTCAACACACAGGTCCATTCTACAGACCCAGGGAGTGACAGCAAATATAAAACAATTGCTCCAAATTCCGAAGACAAAGTTTGCCACAATGTCTCCACTGCAGAGTCCAACATGAGGACGGGACAGGAAGTGGACACAGGAAGTGGACACAGGAAGAGCAGGGAGTTCTTACTTGGTACAGTCTTTGAAAAGCTCTTTGCAGGCGTCGTGCTGCAGCCTGTCAGCACACGGAGCCATCATGGACTCCTCCACCTCAGGAACATGGTCCTCAGACTGCACACACACACACACACACACACACACACGCATCAGAACACACCGCGCAACATCCACACACACACACACACACACACACACACAGGCAGGAGGAACTGGGTTTAAGCTGCTGTGGGTGATGAGCCCACACAGACACACACACACACACACACACAGTCCTGACTGTAGATGTGAGTGTGTGTAGAGGGGTCAGAGGTCATGTATCAGTGATGGGTTTGGTAAGTTAAGTCAAGTCAGTAAAGCTCCTCTACATTAGACAGAGACCTTTGACCCTTAACCCTCTGTCTGAGGTCATGGGGGAGTAAAGTTCATGTTGGTTTCTTTACCTTCTGGTTTAAGTATTTCTCCACCAGCTGCTGTCCACACTCCTTCCTCTTCTCATCTGGAGTCACTTCATATTCTGCCTGCACACACACACACACACAAACACACACACAGTGACATCGTCTTCACTCAGCTGCTGGACAACACTCAGACTGAGACTGAGGGACAGAGCTGGGCAGGCAGAAGTCATCAACCGGTCGCCTGTGCAGGTTTGTAGATGCGAGTTAAAGTGTGCAAGCTTGGTCCTAAACTTAGTCTCAGCTGGTTAGGGTTAGACCTGGGCTCTGGAGGGAGGAGCAAGGACGCATCACCGTCGCTCACCTCACCTGGACCTGGACCTGGACCTGGACCTGGACCTGACACATGGAGTCTATAGGACTGAAGCCACTCAAACAGGAATAAAACCAACAACCACAGGGACGCTGCCGACCCCACTGAGCTCCTCCTGAACCCGCTGACCCCTCTCTCTCTCTCTCTCTCTCTCTCTGTCCATCTACATCCTCCCACACATCCACTCTCCCAGCTGAGTGAGTGGCAGTAAGCTGAGCCTAACTGAAAAACTCAGAGTGCTTCCTCCTCCTGGCAGTGAGAGCCTGTAAACAAACGCTAAGTGACAGCAGAGACGGCTCAGATCTCATTCTGCCTCTCTCTCCCTCGCTGAGAGGAGAGACGGGAACACAGAGCGTAATGAGCTGGGCTGCTCAGTCACTACCATCAATCACACCTCTACATCAACCAACACGGAACATTGAAGAGGGGCCGGCTCCAGGGCTGCAACACTGATATGTTGTGAAATATTCTCTCTCTCTCTCTCTCTCTCTCTCTCTCTCTCTCTCTCTCTCTCTCTCTCTCTCTCTCTCTCTCTCTCTCTCTCTCTCTCTCTCTCTCTCTCTCTCTCTCTCTCTCTCTCTCTCTCTCTCTCTCTCTCTCTCTCTCTCTCTCTCTCTCTCTCTCTCTCTCTCTCTCTCTCTCTCTCTCTCTCTCTCTCTCTCTCTCCTTACCACAGCATCCAGGAACTTCACACAGCGTCTCAGCTCCGGCCGAGTCTCACAGAATCTTCTGAATAACAATCGTCCTATGGGCTGTCGCTCACACTGGCAGTGGTAGTCTTTCTCTAGAGAGAGAGAGAGAGAGAGAGAGAGAGAGAGAGAGAGAGAGAGAGAGAGAGAGAGAGAGAGAGAGAGAGAGAGAGAGACAGACAGACAGACAGACAGAGAGAGTGAGTTCCTAATTGGATCATCTCCAATTTTCACGAGCATTGCTTATAGGTTTATAACTGAGCCCCTTGGTGACCTTTGACCCGAGCTGTAGTCCAGAGCAGCTGTGTCTTCAGACCTTCTATTCTGCAGACAGAAAATGTGGCTTTGCATCTGCGACTCGCCTACGCAGATGCAAAGCGACTCAGGTTGCTGGAGACACAAACAAATGAAGATGGACGCTGGCAGCTCAGCGTCACCGTGGAAACCAACCTAGTTTCTGTTCCAACTTTGCACAAAACAGGCAATTTCTTAAAATATGTAGTTACCAACACACACACACACACACACACACACACACACACACACACAGACAGACACACACACACACACACACACACACACACACACACACACAGACACAGACAGACAGACAGACAGACAGACAGACAGACAGACAGACACACAGACAGACACACGCACACACACACACACACACAAAATGGCGCAGGAACATGTTAACTCTGGTTGTATTCTGGACTCAAACCTGAACACCATCATGTCCCTTAGACCCTCAGCCCAGTCAGGAGACAAAGCAGGACGTCATGTCAGTCATGATGCCAGTTGTAGGTGAGGTGAAGAGGCTGTTGATTTGACCTGTTTCCGTGGCAACCTTTAGGCTTCATATCTTAAGCATGTAACCAGGTGTCTGTCTGCACTGTGATGATGAAGTTGCCGCTAACCTGCCGTGGTCTAGGCAACCATCACCGTCCCATGGCAACTGGCACCGTCTCATAGCAACCATCACCGCCCCCAGCAACCATCAACGTCTCATAGCAACCATCACTGTATCGTAGCAACAATAGTCGTCTCATAGCAACGTCACCGTCTCATAGCTACCGTCACGTCTCACAGCAACCTTCACCGTCTTATAGCAACTGTTATTGTCTCATAGCAACGTCACCGTCTCATAGCAACGTCACCGTCTCATAGCAACCGTCACCATTTCATAGCAACGGTGACGGTCTTTCAGGCTTCGTGAAGTGAATCTGCAGGACTTTAAACTGAGCCTCCTCTGTGTTTAAATGTTTAAAGAGCTGAGACGTTTGACGCTTCTAAATGAGTCAGGAGCCAATTTGATTTGTTCTATTGATCATTTGGATTAAATGTGGAGGTTAACTGTTTACTCTCTACCTTCTGTAAACCACACGCCTGTGTTACCATGGTGACGGGCATCCACACTGGGCTCTTGTCTCATCCAACCACATCCTCTGGAATTATTGATCGTCAGAATCAGAACAATTCAGTCACACACTCACACACACACACACACACACACACACAGTGTTACTGTATTCCTCAGGGTCCATTACAGGCTTATTATGAATCAATGGGGTTTAAATAGATCAAAGTGTGTGTGATTTCCAGGGATAACATCACACACAGAACACACACAACCAGTCCTCTATCAGGTCCTCTCCAGTCTGGGCCTCAGGGGCTCTCTGCTGTCATCAGGACCCTGCAGGTTACAAACCAAATCAAAAGCTTGGTGCCGCTCTGCTCATGTGCCACACATGTCAACAGAGCGCCTCTGGGTCCAGAGCAGAGCAGAGAGAGCAGAGTTAACACTGTTTGTGATGGAAAAGGGAAGTTGTTGGTTTCCTGCTCTGCTCTCTTTCTCAACTCTCCATCCTCCCTCACTCTTCCTCTTCTTCGTTCATTTGGTTTACAGACACGTGAGCAATCCAGGGAGGACAGCAGGGGACAGCAGAGGACAGGAGAGGACAGGAGAGGACAGGAGAGGACAGGCTCAGCCCCTGGACCACAGGCAGGAACCATCCTAGAAATGTGGCCTATAGATTCATGAGGCTGTGTGTGTGTGTGTGTGTGTGTGTGTGTGTGTGTGTGTGTGTGTTGTGTGTGTGTGTGTGTGTGTGTGTGTGTGTGTGACTAAGAAAAGAGAAAACTAAACTCCAGTCTGTCTTTCTGTCTCTCTGGGTTGCCGGTTGAAACGCTGCAGCACAAACACGTCTGCTTCCTCTTTCTGCTCGAGCCGCAGTTTCCTTTGTGGTTCCACTTTAGCAAGACTCAAAGCTGCCAGCCGCCATTACAGGAGCTCACACACACACACACACACACACACACACACACACACACACACACACACACACACACACACACACACACACACACACACACACACACACACACACACACACACACACACACACACACCTTCCCCACAAAGATACAGGCTTACAGAAACATTTGGGATATTTCGTCATTTTCCAACATGTTCAGGCCTGGAGAAGGTATTGTTCCACATTTCTCCAGGGTTGTGGTTCTGCAGGACGTCTGGGCTGAGGTCTTCACTTCCAGAGTGCTGGAAGCTAAAGGATCCAGAAAAACACACACAACCTGTGAGTGATGAAGAGGAGCATCAGATCTCTCAGGAGATGAAGGATCAGAGCAGATAGTGGAGCTTTAGTTCTTCTTCTTCTTCTTCTTCTCTTCCTCCTTTGTTATGACTGAGCACTGGTTGGCGTCCACGCGCTGCCTCATGCCCCCCCGCCAACCCACCCCCCCTCAGACCCGGCCCTGCTGCAGGCGCCTCAAACTGGGATGAGAACCCAGAACACAATGGAGGGAGCATAAGACCCATGTGGATCAGGACTCAGCCTCTGGCCCAGACAGCACCTGCTGATTCGCCTGTACTAGAGCTGAGACACCAAGGTTGCCATGGATACCATAGGCTTGACCAAAGCCAGACAGAGAGTGACAGGTTGATCTTCTTACCTGTGGTTTGCCGGAGCTCCTCACACAAGCTGATGTGGGGAAACTGCAGCATCTGCTTCCACTTCTTACTCTTTCCTTTCCTGTTTCCTCCTCCACCTGGGGACCAAATACACACACACACACACACACACACACACACACACACACACACACACACACACACTCTGTTAACTTACACCATGCAGTCTGAGATAAACTATAAATAAACAACTATAAATAAATAATAAATAAACAACACACAGTTCCATTCATACATTAAAACATAAGAAGTCCCATAGCTCAAGATGTCTCATATGACATCATGACATCACATGACATACAACAACTACAACTACAGACGAGACTCTGCTCTCTGTGTCCACCAGACTACAAGAGACACAACAGAGACACGACAGAGACACAACAGAGACAACAAGAGACACAACAGAGACAACAAGAGACACAACAGAGACACAACAGAGACAAAGTGTAGAGCAGCCAGGTGTGTGGCTTCACTCACACACCTGCAGGTCTGACAGACTTCAGATCAAACACGGGACAGCAGGCGCTGTGTGTGTGTGTGTGTGTGTGTGTGTGTGATCAAACATCCTTGTATATCCAACAGCAATGTTTGACAACAAATAAACTCTTTCACAGCCGAACATGGAGCTCTGGCTGTAGGATCACGTTGCGTTTAAAGAGGACGTGTAAATATCTCCTGAGCGTTGCGGCTCACCGTTCTCTCAAACAGGAAGTGGCCATCACATTGTAGGATTTGTTATTCAAATCACACTGCAGGGACGCAACAGTAAAGATGAATGATCGCTATGGATAATGAGACACGAGAATGTTTACATGTCAGTCAGTCAGGACACAAAAGCACAACCAGGCGGTTCAGAGGGCTGCTAGCATCACAAAGACCACGCTACACCACCACCAAACTCTACCAATGCTGTATAGAAAGCCTCCTAACATCCTGTCTGACAGCTTGGTGTGCAAACTGCACCGAGGCAGATCGCCAAAAACTCTAAAGGACTGTTAAAGCAGCAGGAGAAAGAGTTGGACTTCCCCTGTCCTCTCTGGAGGACATTTTTAAGACTCGTTGTCTCCGTAGGGCCAACACCATCCTGAAAGATGCACCCCACCCTTGTAACTCCCTGTTCTGTCTGTTTCCCTCTGGAAGGCGATACAGATCACTGAACAAACGACCACCAGACTAAAGAACAGCTTCTGTGTCAGGGCCATAAGTCAACTCAACAACATCAAACATTACACAAGTTACTACCCCAAAAGGCAATTGCAATATTGGGACATATTGGGCATCTTCAGCTATGATGTCATGTGATGTCATATGGGGTATCGTGATGTCATGTGATGTCATATGGGGTATCGAGATGTCATGTGTCATATGTGATGTCATGTGATGTCATGATGTCATATGAGACATCTTGAGCTATGGGACTTCTTATGTTTTAATGTATGAATGGAACTGTGTGTTGTTTATTTATTGTTATTTATTATTTATTATTTATTTATAGTTGTTTATTTATAGTTTATTACTGTTCAGAGATTCAGGCACAGCACAAATGCATTTTGTTGTATTATCATGTACAATGACAATAAACACTTTTCTATTCTATTCTAAACTCAAAGGTTCTCAGATTCTGGCCTTTTCCAGGATTTCGCTGAGTGATGTTTATGTGATGTTTGTGTGAGTGTAGTTCTTTGTTCTTCACTTCACCCTGGACAGAAACGTGACAACGGGCCTCCAGAGCAGACAGAGCTGTGAGCACCTAGAGGGGCTGAAGATGATACAGAAGCCACTGAGCGCTGGCAGCTCCCACTCAGCTCAGGGCCATGAACACATCACACTGTGAGGCCACATGCAACCTTCTGAACTGAAGAAGAAGAAGAAGAAGAAGAAGAAGAGATCAGCAGCTCCCAGTCAGACTCTACAGTCAGAGGGCCTAGTCAGAACCTCCTGAACCCGAGCCCAGCAGACGGTACCAGAGGAGCCCAAGGCCTTCAGAACCTGTAAACCTCCACGAGGGTCACAACCCCTAGCTGAGCTTCGACCTTCACTCAGCTGTGACCCCGCTCAGACCTGAGGCTCCAGCTGATCCTGAGACTGGTGGTGCGTTCAGGCACTTGTTCTGAAATTGTTTTTCAATGGTTTGTTGCTTTCAAACAGCAGAAGAAGAAATTCAATGATTCTGAGTTTACAATAACAATCAATACACAAACAAACACACACGCACACGTGTGATGGTCTGGTTGATCTTCTTTCAGTGTTTCAGTGTGTTTGAATGCTTCATCAGGCTCAGGCTCAGGCTCAGCTCCTGTCTGTGCCTCCACATCCTGTTTGGTACAGCGACTAAACGATGCTGCAGCGTCAGAAAGGGAAACCCGCTGAGTCTCTGCAGTCTCGTTTCACAGGTTGGAACCCTCCGGCCCCCCTATTGGTTCCGTATGACGTCCGGACCAGACTCCGCTTCCAAACAAACCGCTTCAATTCGAATTTCATCAATGGAAAACGGAAACACAACACGGAACAAAACCGAGAACCTCCCGGAACTCTGCAGAACCACATTTACATTCTGCAACGAAAGTTTACGGATAAATAATAGACATTTAAACTTGATGTACTCATAAACCAGAGTCCGGACTCAGAGCGGAGGAGCGGCGGTGACATTTAACAGCTTAGACTGAGTAAATAAGTTCATATCTGATCTATTCAACGCGTTTAAGAACAGAACTGACGAGCCGATGCGTTCACGGTCCCCAACGGTGTTGGCTCGCTGTTTGCCGGCAGGTGGAATCAGCTGAGTGCGTTTGTTCAGGACTAAAAACGTTAAATCGCGACACTTTTACACAGAGTTCGGCAGAAGCAAAGCGGACAGTCTGTGTGACTTTACGGTTTAAATCCCGACCCAACAGTGAGCCGGAGAGGAAGCGGAGTGACGGTCACCACCCGCGCCGCTCCGCTGGGAGTTACCGCGCTGTCAGCTGTCAGCCGCCGGCTCCATCCTCACCTTCTCGAGCCTTCAGCAGCACCGTGTTGGCCACGATGTTCTCCAGCTCCATGTTGTTGTGTCTCAGCGGCGGCAGCAGCGCGCCGAGCGTCCGGTTCCCCCGCGGCTTCAGTCGCAGCTTCGCCTCCCTGACCTCCGCACCGCCGAGGAGCCCAAACTCAACCTTCCGCTCCTGCCGCCTGTGACGGAACACGGTGGCCTCGGCTCCGGCTGCGGCTCCTCCTCCTCTTCTTCCTCCTCCTCCTCCTCCTCCTCCTCCATTAACTTGATTTAATACTGCAAAGACGAGCTGGACTCTCTGTGGTCATAACAGAGCCGGCGGTGACATCTGGTGGTCAAAGTGTGAACTACACCGAGAGTCAATTCACGAGGCAGAAAAAGTTTCAAAACACAAAACGCTTCATTCATCCGGGTAATCCTTATGACTGCAGCGGGAGAGGAATCATTTCAGCAGAAAATAGTTTCAAAGCCAATAATTCATGTTTAGTAATTAAACGGAAACTGAAATGTTGTCCTGTGTTCAAACTCTGTCCGGACTTGAACGCATCATGGACACCAGCTGGACTTTTGATTTGAGACCAGAGGTAGAATCAGAACCAGTTTGTTCTGCATGCATGTAAACATACTGAGTTTTGGGATCACAAAGCTGTTTAACCACCAGAGGGGAGAAGAAAAAGGCACCAAAAGGCATCCAGGTTTACAAGTCCTTTAATCTTCAGATCAGTCTTAAAAAATTACAAAATAATTGAAAAATGCTGAGGGGAAACAAATATTAGAGCTGTCAGCATCGTGTCCAAACACCATCAGCTGCTATGGAATGGAAAGGAACAAAACATTGGACTTCTCTCAGTGAGATGTTTCAGACTAAATTCAAGATCAATCGACTTGTTGAGATGAGTTTTGAGGAAGAGGAGGACGAAGGGAAGTAAAAAATAAACACCAGGAGGATGAAGGAGGCAGCTGTCATCGATATCTAAGTGTTAATAAAGCGCTAGAACTACACGTGCAGGCTAAGAGCCCGACACGGGGTCGCTCGTCTCTAACACGCTACAGAAACGTGTAGTAAACATGGATCATATACACAAACAAACGTTAGCGCGCGCCCAGCTAGCACATCTGCATTGCAACAAAGAAAACCAAATAAATAAAATAAACACACAGGAAAGAAAAGAAGTCACAAACTGAACTTGTCCCAAACGTTAGCATCTTTAATGAGAACGCAAACGTTGTTGTTTTTGGCGGCTACTCTTCTCTAAAAGATAATACAGAAGATGTTCTGATGCAAGACGTGTTATTATTACTTTATTGTTTTTTTTAGAAAAATCAGTTTCTTCATGAAGCGCACTTCCTACTTCCTCTTGGTCCGCTGGCGGCTTCCCATTGGTCGGTTAGTCGTCCTCCTCCTCGTCAACCACGGGGTCCGTGTCCCAGCATGTGATGTCAATCTCTGAGGACAAAGGGACCAAAGTGTTTATGTGAGGTTTCATATTGGCTCTGCTGTTTGAGCTTCAGGTTAAATTCACATGTAGTTCACAGCAAACAGCCGAGCAGCCGAGCATCAGAGCATCAGAGCCTTTAGTCCAGGCTTCATCTCACCTGGTGGCTTGTTATAAAAGATTGGTGCAGGTTTGGCTGAGCATTCATCTGATTGGCCAAACTCCTCCTCCTGTGATTGGCTGAAATACCCCTCACTGGCCTGCAGGGAGCAGAGATTCATGTGGAATGAAAGTATAAGACGGAACAACGGCAGCATCACAACTCATCAATCAGTCACTTTGAACACGATGACACAACTTCCTCTCTCTGACCTGCGTTCCTTCTTTCAGCAGCGTGTCTCCATTGGTCATCAGCAGCTGTCCGTCATCCAGCCCGTGTTTCTGCCTCTCTCCTGACGCGTGCTGCAGTGCATGCTGGTAGCTGAGGGTCATTTGGTCGGGGCCCGTCATGTCCACCAGACTGGAGGGCTCGTCCTCGACCACGGGGCCCGAGCTGAAGGTCCCGTCTGTCATATCGTCGAAGCTGAGTAAAGGCTGAGGCCGGCTGCTGCTGGTGGCGGGGGGCGGGACGTCGTTGGCGCCGCCGCCCATCAGATCCACCAGATTGGAGGAGCCTGCGTCAGCCACAGGGCTGCTGTCCCACAGCTCCACCAGGCTGTCAGTCCCAGACTCCCACACCGAGAAGGAGGCGGGGTCGCGGGCCTGAGGGGCGACGCTCTGTACAGGCCGGGTCGGGGTCGACTCCTGGACCGGAGGTTTGTGCTCCTGCTGAGGCACCGAACCTGCCAGGGAAGACAAGAGCAACTTAGAGGGACACATGTCCACACAGCATGTCCTCAGAGCTTCACATGGACCTGCAGACATCACAGGCATGAAGACTGAGCCACTCCTGAGGCCCCTTAGGACAATGTGACCATCATGTTGACCCTCATGTTTCCCCTCATGTTGCCACTCATGTTGCCCCTCATGTTGCCCCTCATGTTGCCCCCCAATGTTGCCCCTCATGTTGCCCCCCAATGTTGCCCCTCATGTTGCCCCCCAATGTTGCCCCCCAATGTTGCCCCTCATGTTGCCCCTCATGTTGCCCCTCATGTTTCCCTCATGTTGCCCCTCATGTTTCCCTCATGTTTCCCTCATGTTGCCCCTCATGTTGCCCCTCATGTTGACCCCCATGTTGCCCCTCATGTTGACCCTCACCCCAGTCGTCCGTGCAGCCGTCCTCTCTGCTCAGATCATCTTTGATGGACGTGGTGATGATTTGGGGAATGGTTGTCACGGCGGCCATGTTGCCCTCTGTGGTGCCTTCAGTGTCGCTGCCCTCTGGTGGATCAGAGAGGCCAACAATCAAACAAAACCACCTGATCTTAAACCTCTGAACCAGATGTGCTCAAGAATCTGCAGCTAAATGAAACATCGGCTCAAATTCACTATAAAGCTTTAGCTGAAACAAAGTCATGTTGCTGTTCATCTGCATTAGCTTAGCAACCGTACTGCTACATAAACAAAGGCAGAGTTGAAGCTACTAGCTAGCTGCAGGTCAGATTGAATTACATTTCCAATGCCACACAGCAGGAACAGGATTTGCCGCCATGTTTCAGTTTGAAACCCGACACAGCCATGCTAGTTTGTGGCCAGGTAGGAATGCTAGCAGCTAAATGCAGCGATAATAAAGTAATGACCTCATGTTTATATAAACCATACATTCTGATACATTAGTGCCATCATAACGTTTACATTTACATTTACTGCTTTAATCGGATCATAAACTAAAGCGACTTCCTGTTAAACCATAACATGACATCACAACAAGCCAACATGCTAACATGCTAACACCAGCAGCAGATTAAACAGCTGAAGGACGAAGACTGGAGGACGAACAGCCGCCACACAGACAGACAGACCGCCTCAGGCTCAGACGTCCAGAGAGACGCCACCATGTTCAACCAGGTTAGCTAGGGACCCGCCAGCATGTTAGCGTGTAGCAGAACGCTCCAGCTAACAGGAAGAGGAAACACGAGGCGGAGCGTTAAAGTAAAGGTGAGGACAGCTAGCATGGAGGAAAGGAAACCACGGAGTCCTGAGGTCCAGGATTGAGACTCTGTGCTCTTAACATGAATCACATGAATCCAGAACATGAACATGAAGGCGTCGGGGGGAATTAAGTGTTTTCCCTTCATGTTAGCGAGCGAGAAGTTTAGGCTAAACTGGAAACCTGTACTTCTCTTTGTAAACTCTGGATTCTTCTGATGGACGAGACAATCTGCATGGTTTGGTCAAAGGGGCGTGGCCCTGTGCGGAGCGTGGCAGCGGGTGGGCGGGGCACCAGGCGGGGCCTCGGTGCACGGCCCTGCTGTCTCTCTCGTTTTCTTTACTAAAGTTTACAGATTCCACCTGAAACCCTGGAGGTTTCAGGTCGGGCCTCAGTTCTCCTGCAGCCTGGCGTCCTGGTGAAGCTCTGTACCTACCGGCTGCAGCGGCGGGCTGCGTCCGTGCGTGGGGTGGGGTGCGGAGGGGGGACGCGCCCCGCGGCGGGGGGTTCGGACTGGGGGTGCTGAGACTGTGCTGGGACTGCTGCCTCAAGAAGGGGCTGTCCAAACGGCCTGCCGGGCGGGCGACACACCCACACACACCCATAACACACAGAAAAGACGGAGCGACGCAGCCACGCAAACAAGACGGACGACAGAGGACAGACAGACAAAAAAAAGAGAGAGAGAGAGGGGGAGAGAGAGGGTGAGGGACAGAGAGAGAGAGAGGGAGAGAGAGAGAGAGAGAGAGAGAGAGAGAGAAAGAGAGAGAGAGAGAGACAGAGAGAGAGAGAGAGAGAGAGAATGAAAACAGAAAAGAAATGAAGCCCAAGAGTATACCAGGGAGGATTGTGGGTAAATGGCTCCCATTGTAACCCATTAAAAAGGAAATGATGGAGGAGGAAGTGAACGATCAGATGGAGGAGAGAGAGAAAGAGAGAGAGAGAGTGAGAGAGAGCGACGGACGGACGAGTGAATGAATAAAACAAGGAGAGGAAAAATAACACAAACGTGAGGTTTGTAAAAAAGGAGAAAACCAAGGAAGGAAGAAAAGGAAGAAAGGAGGGAAGAATCATAGTTAGTGTGGTATTAACACACCCAGCATGCAGCAGAAATGAAAAGCTGAAGTTTCTCCTCCTCTTTATTCATCTAGACACATTTTGTTTCCTGTGAGTGACGCGTTTCAGACGGAGGGAAGGCGAGGACAGGAAACGAAGCGGGACTGGAACCTTCCTTTGTTTACAAGAGAGGACATACCTGTCCTGTGGACGGAGACGGGCGAGGTGTCCACACTGGAGCCCAGACCTTTCTCCTTCAGCTTGAAGAACTCTCGAGGGTTTTCTGAGCGCTGAGCGATGATGGCCTTTGCCTCCTGCACACACACACACACACATTGACACATGATTGATGGATTGATTGGCATCCATCTCCCCTCTTCCTCTTCCTCACCTCCGCCTCAGTCTCTTTCTTCTCCATGTTGGGGTCGTCCATACTGAGCTCAGCCGCCTGCACAGGAAACACAAAACAAATATGAAACTTTATGTTTGATAAAAGATCAATAAGTGAAGCTGATCGATCACAAATTCCTCAAAGTGAAGAAGAACAAAAAACCAAAGAGCTGAAGCAGGAATTTGAATTATTCAATTATTATTCAAGTCTGATTCACTCTGAGATAAGATTTCAGAGATTACATGAAGTCTCCAGCAGGGGGCAACAGAGCAGTGTAACAGTGTCTGTCTGCAGAGAGAGAGACACACACACACACACACACTTACGATAGCGGGCTGGTTCTTCAGCCTCTCCTTGGCCTCTTCCTCGTCCAGCATCTTCTTCCTGCAGGACGTTTACAGAGAGTCCAGTTTGTGATCACTCAATACGTTTACACATTCAGGTCCTGGACCCTGACTCTGACCCTGACACTGGTCCTGGTCCTGGTCCTGGTCCTAGTCTTCTCTGACAGTATCAGCTTTGTTTCATGCCTTTGTTTGTCCAGAGATCTTCACTGGTTGAAGCCACTGAACCTGTCATGTTAAAG
>NW_027467081.1:0-27500 GCF_046128005.1 Genypterus blacodes
TTTAGTTAGGTTTTAAAGGGTAGTGTGATACATGTAATGAATATAAACAGGGGATGAAGCTAATACCTTCTTCTGATCTATCAATTATTTCATGTACATCTCTAAACAGTTCCAATGAAAGCAGCAGTGACCAGGTGAGAAAGACACACACAGACACACACACACACACACACACACACACACACACACAGACACACACACAGACACACACACAGACACACACACACACACACACACACACACACACACACACAGGCAAAACCTACAGATTTGTAAAGTACGAAATTCCTTGTGCCGTAACAAAGTATCTTCTCCATCAAAGGCAACATTGAGTTCAAGAACATCGACTTCAGCTGTCCTTCAAGGCCGGACTCACTCGTTCACCATTTGCGTGTGTTACCTCTTTGTCTCTGTAGGACGAAAACGTTCCCCCAGTTTCCTTCCTGGAGGAGTTGCGTCTTAACCTTCCTGAGTGGCATTCGCTCGTGGTAGGACTCATCTCTGCCTTGATCCTAGCAGCCTTGAAGCCTTTCTTCACCATCATCCTCTCAAAGATCATTGCTGTAGGTTTCCTTGTAATCTCATGGACTCTCTTAAAAGTGACAAAGTGAGTTTTCTGTCAGATGTTTATAAAATGTGAATGTGTTGCTCAGGTGTTTGTTGGTACAGACAAAGAGGCCATCGGGGAACAAGCCATGTCCTTCTCTCTCATGTTTGTCGGATTGGGAGTGCTGATCTTTGTCCCAGTCCGTCGAACGGTATGCATTGAAACACATACACACAGCACACACAGTTGTACTGCAACTTTGCATTGTTGCAGTACAAGCACGTCTGCAATAGTTCATCCTGATGCATTTTATCTGTCTAACTATGTTACACCACCAGGGAATCTGTTTTAGGATATCTGGCGGGATTCTGACCATTAAACTGAAACTTACTTATTCTAACAGGACTTTCGCAGGGCTCACATATACACCATCACCACCGTCTTCAGCTGTGCCATGATCTCCTTTGCCCTTGCAGCCTGTTACGGCTTTGAAACCTGGCTCTTCACCACAGGAATGTTGGACTTTGAATCTGTGATCTTGTGAGTGAAGAGCATGGTTAAATGTTATAGTTTGGTTTAGTCAGCGTGACTGCCTGGAGTAGATTACAGATGGCTACAGCTGACTAGAGATGTATTTCAGATGGTAGCATTGGACAAAATGTTTGCATTTTCTTTTCCCATTTGCTATAATTTGCTGCCAACTGAGTGGCTGTAACTCCTTTTTCCCCACGACTCCTCTACCAGTATGATATTTCTTCTGGTCTGCAGCAAGATTTTGGCTGCCTACACCATGAAGCTGCGTGAACAAGAGCCTGCTATTGACAACCTCTCTCAGGAGGGAGAGTCCCCGGTATACAGCGCGAACACACACACACACACACACACACACACACACACACACACACACACACACACACACACACACACACACACACACACACACACACACACACACACACACACACACACACACACACACACACACACACACACACACACACACACACACACACACACACACACACTAAACACACAGGCCGCTCTTAACATGCACTCTAAACCCGTTCCGTCTTCTCCTGTATTCATTTCCAAAACTTCAGGACCATTTTGATGGTAACGTGCGCTTTGAGGATGTCTGGTTTAATTACCCGTCACGCCCTGATGTGCCCATCCTCAAAGGGCTGAACCTGGAGGTGGCACAGGGAGAAACTGTGGCCCTGATGGGCATCAGCGGCTGTGGGAAGAGCACCATCATGCAGCTGTTGGAGAGGTTTTATGACCCCAGAGAAGGCCGAGTGGTGAGGAAACAAATCCTTTTGAAACCAGATTAAGTCTTCTCATCTCTCTGGAAGCGGGTTAATGGAAAAGTTCTTTGTTTTTGAAACTCCTCTCAGGTTTTGGACGGCAGGGACATGAAGCAGCTGAACATCCACTGGGTGAGAGCTCAGGTCGCCTTTGTGTCCAAGGATCCCGTGCTGTTTAAATGCTCTCTGGCCGAAAACATCGCCTACGGAGACAACAGCCGCACTGTGACCATGGAGGAGATTCAGGCGGCCGCAGAGGCAGCCAACATTCACACCTTCATTGAAGAACTGCCACAGGTATTCCGACTTAAAATAGGCCTCATTCATCAAACTAACTTATGGATGACCTATCTTATCTCATGTGTAATTATTAGCAGTATAACTTCTCTCTCTCCATTCATTTGTATGAGCAGAAGTATGAGACTCAGGTTGGGGACAAGGGGATGCAGCTGTCGGGCGGTCAGAAGCAGCGTATAGCCATCGCCCGAGCCATCCTCCGCAACCCCAAAGTGCTGCTGCTGGACGAGGCCGCTTCTGCCCTCGACACCGAGACTGAAATGGTGAGAGTGTACCTGTGACCATTAGGTTCAAAGAAAGTCAACCTGAAAAAGGGACAAGTGGATAAGAGGGGTTGTGTTCATGTCATTCTCTTCTCCTCCTCTAGGTGGTGCTGGACAAGGCCAGGCAGGGCCGCACTTGCATCGTAGTGACCCACTGCCTGTCCACCCTCCGGAAGGCCGACCGCATCGCCGTCCTCCAGGGAGGCGTGGTGGTCGAGCAGGGCACGCACCAACAGCTGCTGGCCAAGAAGGGGGTGTACTACATGTTGGTCACCATGCAGTTCCGCCGCGGCCAGAAGTGAGACAACAGGAGGCGGGGAAGTAAGAAGAGGGAGGTGCCGACTCCAACCTGGATGCTTCCAGTGGGGCCAGATTTATACTATGATGCCTTATACCACTAGATGCCTCATCAGCACTGAATAAGCCTTAATGACCAAATACTCAAATAACTGTGATTCAATTAACCCTCTTAATGTCCTCCCGTGTTACATACACCTAAGGCCCTCTGGGGTCAGATTAACCCCAAATTGTTCGACTGTTATCTAAACCATAAAGTGTAAATTTTCAATTATTTTTGTGTCACATCTTTAGTCTGACTCCAGTCCAATGCATCACCACAATTTTTTTCCCTTTTATTTTGGAATTTAGGGCCAAAAGGCCTTGTTCACATAAAATACACACTATTTTTGAGTTCAAAAAATGAAAAAAATAAAATAAAATCTGAAATATTTGATAAGATCTTGACTATTTGACATGAACCTGAGTTGAATTTGTCAAAGTTTAGTGAGGGTGCCGTTTTTGAATTTTTTGAATGAGAGCAAATACTAACACCTATTATCCTCTGGGGTCAAAATTACCCCAAAATGGTTTGACTGTTATTTGAAGCTTTAAGTATAAATTTTCTATTAATTTTGTGTTACACCTTTAGTCTAACTCCAGTCCAACCCATTACCACAAAAATGTCCCTTAATTTTAGAATCTAGGGCCAATGGCGCTCGTTTACATTACATTACATTACATTACGGTCATTTAGCAGACGCTTTTATCCAAAGCGACTTACAATCCCGAAGCACAAAGTGGTGCACTGGGGCAAAAAGTCACACCCTACTGCACTTCAACACATTTTTTATCTTGGATGTACATAAAAGTAGATAAAGTAAGGCAGGGATTTGGGCTTCTGCTGCACCCAAAAAATGCATGTTTTTGGACCTGGCATTGCATGCTGCCCATACCTCCTGTTGTTGTCCCATTATTAAATAACCATTGCTTGACCACACACATCAAACATCCAAGATAAAAAATGTGTTGAAGTGCAGTAGGGTGTGACTTTTTGCCCCAGTGCACCACTTTGTGCTTCGGGACCACTTTGACCCCAGGAGCAAAGGAGTTAAAAATTCAATAAAACACCCAAAATTCAATCAAATGACTTCTAATCACGAAGAGCATCATATCCAACTACCCCTATAAATTTCAGACCATTTGATCAAAGAAAACACATTTTATCAACTTTTTTAGTATTGTATTGTCCTTGGGGTCAATCTGACCCCAGGACATTACGAGGGTTAAGTCCACTGAGACTTGTTTCAGGGACGTACCAATGTGATGTTTGATGTTATTCATGTTTCTATAAAAACTATGAAAGTTTCCTTTGCAGTAATTAAACCTTTGAATTGTTTAAAGCAGACATTAAGTGATGTTGTGATCATACATAAACTTTACAAAACACCAATAAATGAAATCAATCCAATAAACGCTTGAACTTGTAAGTTATTTAGGCAAAAGTTGAAGTTTGCTTTTTTGCTGTTTATAAACAAAATGTCAATGCAGCCAATTTGCAACTGCAGTCCAAGTTGATGAATCCACAACACTACAAGTATGCAACACATAGCATTCTCATCTGGTCACCACCTATAATGCTGTTAACATGATAATGAGTATTAGGTCTTGCTATTATGATGACTGTCGATCTTTGATTTCTTCCTCACGAACATACAGGACAAAATTCTTACATTAACTTGTTTTTATTTTCCATTTTCTAACAAAAGAAGGTGAGCTGACACTCCAGATTGTCAACCACTACTCTGAACTTCAACAGCATGTCAGAACACAAATGACTTTGTTCCAGCCGTAGTTCCATTTCGACAGGTGGACTTCAGAAGGCATTTATTTGTAGATGTGTGCTTGTATGCATATACAGCTAACAGAAGGGGCCATGTACCAATTCTTCACATTTCTCTTCCAATTTGTTAAAAATAAGAGTAAAAACCAATAACCCCAGTTGCCCACAGGCTGCACAGCCAATCAGTAAAGTTATCATCAGTGCTCCTAGGAGATATTTGAACCTGTAAACAATGTCACCGTCTTCTCTGTTGTCACTTATACCAAACGGTGGCATGTGGATTTGCTTCATAAGTTGTATGAAAAACTGAAGAGGTGCAGCAACTGAACAAATCGTTTTTGATTCATGAAAGATTTTGGAACAGCAGAGTGTTTTAGTGGGAACGACATAAGAATACAGGACAAACCTCAAATCTACTGCAGCTTTTAAATCGTATGCTCAACTAATATCCTCGCACACTGCACTTTCAAAGGCTCCCTCAACAATTATTTACAATTAGGTCCAATGTTTGTGTGTGAAACACACCTCCTCATCCCAGAGATAAATAATCTACAGAACTGCTACCCTAACCCCCCCCAGACAGGAATTAAAGTAACATGTCAAATTTCCAAAAACATCCTGCTGAGGTCAGCAAGGTCATCCCATTCTTGCTCTTTACAGCACTGTAACTAAAGTGGTGGTTTCCCTTTTAACAGCAAAACACACAATCTACAAAGCAAAAGAGGGAAAAAAGACTGCGACAAAACCATTCAGGGGTAAACTCCAGTCCTGATGCCACCTGCGTTTCAAACCTCCTGGGAACCTGAATGAGAGATTGTGCCTGCTTACTGTTGGAGGAGAGAAACGGTCTCCCTTTCACACTCGTAACCCCTGGTTGTCTCCCCGTGTCCTCGACTTGATGAAGCTGAACAGCACGGATGTCCACAGATCCAAAATGTTACATGCGTATATATTTTACGCATCAGCTTCTGCAGCTTTCTGCTTAAGACGAATGTTTCTACAGATGTGGCGACAAATGTTCGTTTCACTCCAAAATTAAGTTGAATAAGATTCCTGTGAAATAAGTTCAAACTGACAAAAGACTGATAATTATTCTAGATTCAATAGAACTGACACTTTGCTTTTCATGTTAGGTGAAACATTTTAATAATAATTTTACTTTGCCTGGACACATTTATTGATTGATTGGTATCACAGTTGTCTTCAATCATATAAACATTCAGCCTGTTTAAATGGACAGTTAAGGCTTTAGATCAGTGGTTCTTAACCTGGGTTCGATCGAACCCCAGTGGTTCGGCAGGGGGTCAAGTCACAAACAGTATAGCCCGGTTCACACTAGCAATTGACTGCAGACAATATGGCAACACACAATTTTTCTTCGCCGTGTTAGATTACGAATGGTAAAAAATGGTTTCATCCCACCCTAGTAAATAAAACAACATCCATCTTTGATTTTTACGACTATGTCAAATCCTATTCGTCTCCAGTTCAATAGTGTATGGATTGAGGATTATTGGAGAAAAACAAACATTGCAAAACTTGTCAAAAACCTTTGACATTTGTTTTCTGTGTTTATGAGCCATGCTGAGTGCCAGAATGAGCTCAGTCGAACATGAAACATGGGGGCAAGTGTAGATGTAATGTTGGACCACTTCCTTGACATGAAGCTCCACTATTCTGTCCATCAAAACCCAACAATCCAAGGATGCAAGACATTTTTAAGACTTGTTGTCTCTGCAGGGTGTGGGGTTTATATAGATGTACATATATGTGTGAATGCAAAAGCTACCAGTAGCAGGGCCCTCCCAGTGAGCAACAACTGTATGTGTGTGTGTAATGCTTTAAAGAGGGGTCACGCAGGCGGGACCGCAGCTAGGCAACGGAGCAGAGAATAGTCAAGACAAAAGAGTGATAACAGACCACAGCTGTGCCTACGCAGGTAAATGTAGCAAGTGGATAAATGTAGCAAGTTTAAGACCGCCAGAATGCAGAATAACGGGAAATGAGAGCTAGGCCGATAACGCTCGCGACCGGGGCCCAACTCAGAGTAATTGCCTGGACAGCGCGCCACACCTGTGGCCCATCAGAAGATAATCACAGAGGGCATAAAGGCTGACATTAACGGCTGATGGGGAGAAGTTCCCGAGAGAGAGAGAGAGAAGTCAGGCAGAAGACACCAAGGACTGAGGACCGAGATTCGGCAAGAGAACCCACTACTGGCCGGAGGGAAAGGAGGCCAGAGCTGGGGACGGTCCTCAGCGGTGATATGAATGCCTGTTACTTATAATACTTAAACGTTTATGGACAGACCTTACCTCACGGTGTCACAGTGTCTCGTGTACATAAAACAAATGACTTAAGTGAAGTTACCTGTGTGCATCCTGCCAAGTTTAAACTGGCCAGTTTAAGGGCCATCATTCCAGTCTCTTGCCCTTCCATGTGCTCCAATGCCTGGGTAAGCAGGTCCTGCAAACTCCACAGCAAGTCCTGGTAGCCACACGCCACTGCCGGCTGTAAAGGTCAGAAACATGGGCAGAGGTCACGAGATCAGGGGATGACAGGGCGTGTTCACTGGAAAAGAGGATTTGAAGGAGACGGTACCAGAGCTGTGTTTGTTTTTTTTTTTTCTTTTTCTGTAGACTTGACTTGAGTGGTCGCAGGACCTTGGCACAGTAACTCGCCATCCACAAGACAACACACACTGTCTGTGCAGGACAACATTACATCAGAAGGCTCATCACACCAGTGCCTGTGTAAGCTCAAACTAGCCACAGCGTCTCATTGTGTCGTCTAAATGAAGAACAGATATCTCGCCTCAACAAAGGTGAGGCTAGATTTTCTAATAAGGAGGGCGACATTTTTAATCTACCATCTTTCATTTCCATTACATCCCCTTTGCATTTATTCAGCATTTCTGTGGAAAAATAGAGGCAGAAGCATCAAGCGTGACAGAAACACTTATTACACTCATCGGTACTTCAATTACACCCAGCTGGCGACAAACCTTGAAGCTAAACTGCTAACGACTCGAAACCATTACAGATCTGGGTCTGAAGCTCGGTAGACTCATCTGAAGAGGTGAAGAAGAACGAGCGATAAGTAGCGGAAGTGCTGAAGGCAAACTGAGGTGGCAAGACTTCACGTTCCTGCCATCTCTTCCTTACCGAGTCCCGCAGTCTCCAGCTCCTGTAGATGGACAGATAGTTGCAGCGGCCTGGCACTGACAGCTCCCACTGGACAGGGCTGCAGCCACTGCAGCCAATCGAGTGGCCGGCGGTCCCAGGAATGGATCCTGGACAACAGTGAAATTTCAGTACTGCACCTACCACAGTCCTTTCCTGTGAGTATTCAACCCATGTGTACGCCACTAAACCTCATGCATGTCATTAAAGCTGCGCTGCAAGATAACAAACACGTTTCATTGACTAGAGTGGAGTTGCAGGCGATGAAAACATACATGCGTGTGTTCCTCTGCTAGCCGAGCTGCCGTCTGTAGAGTCTGGTTGAGCTGGGAAAGCAGGCTGCTGAGGATGGAGGTCTTGGCTCTGATTCCGTTTTCATTGACTGTCTCAGAGTTTTGTTGTGGGGTGCTGTGTCCCTGCGTGGCCAACGAGGCCAAGTGTTAAAGACCGAAGCCTCAGCCAAATGGACACTTCCTCCAGGGACCGACGCCGGTGCTCTTCGGTCAGCTCTCTGTAGGAGGAAGAGGCGAGCAAGCAGTTAATTTGAGAATGCGGGGCCTCTCGCAGAGCTGGAGTGTGAAGATTCTGCAGGAATATAATAAGATTCTGCACCGATCCTCTAGGTTCCAGCTGGTAAAAGGTCCCTGTTGTCCCTGATAGTGTCCCAGGGAATATCGTCCTCCTTCGCAGACAAGCTCATGGCCTTCACACTCTCCTCCAGGCTCAACACACTGGAAAGAAAACAAAAACACTCAGCAAAAATGCAGTGGGACAGATTGACAGAATAAGACGATTTGACTCACATGTCAGCCTCCAGGAACAAGTCCATCCTCTCAGTACAGACTTGGGCAAAGTGCAGTGATTGGTTCAACCTGTTCCTGAGAGCGATGAACTCTGGGATTTTCTCAAATGCTCCATACTTGTAAACCTGGATGATATATTCTGAGGTCTGGTGAAGAGGAAACACAGAACAAATGAGGAGGAGGAGGGCAGGAAGAGAGAATTATGCAAATATACACATTGAGAATGAACCAGAAGATGAATTAAAGAAGAGCATGTGAGAACAACTTACATCTTTCTGGTTCGAGTGGAAAAACCTGAGGGAGAAAGTGCAGGCCTGCGAGGCTGCGGCAAACTGACCCAAAGACTCAGCATAACGTGTTCACAGATACCTGGAGATGACAGACACATTTCAATTCATACAAGCATTAATACACTTGCATTTAATCCGACGTGATCTTCCTGTGAGTGTAGAAAGTGACCCTATGGTGTCGTGCTGTACATGCTTAGCATCCAGGCTTGAATAAAGATCCACCACAGGCTCAAAGGCTCCCACGTGGCAGTAGAGGAGCAGCAGAAGGAGCTTGAACTGGGCATTAGAGGGGCTGTGTGACAGACCCTCCTGGAGGAGACCAAAGCCCTGCCACAGCATGTTCTCATCTCCTGCAAACACACCACATAACATGTTTACACACATGATTGCAGCAGAGCTGTTAAAGTTAGTTAATGTCATCCAATGCATCTTCATGCCCTAAAACAGCCGCATTTTCTACCTACTGTGCGGACCCGCATCTGGCCAGATCCATCTCTCTACAAGGCCTCGGCGCAGCCAAGCCCATCCACAACCCACTGGCCATACATATGAGCTTCCACGCCTCAGCAGGTCCTCTGATCCAACACCATCGCTGCACTTTCAAACTACTTTACACACCCAGGGCCCATCACGACCCAACTCAGGATCCCACTCAGGAAGACACTCTCACGGTGATGCAACTGGAGCCCCTCCTGGAGAACCAGCCACTGCTCAGCTCTACAACATTCTGCAGAGGCAAAACGACATCACTGCATCACTGATAAAGCAACAGGACAAATCATCTTTGCCACGAAAGAAAATGAAGATATTTAATAATGACCCAATGCAATACAGATCATTTATTAGTTCATTTAAACATATCATAGAAAGCAAAATTGAGCACGCAAAAGATAAATAGTACTATCTGGAGCAATATACATCCGGTCTGTCCAGAGAGCTGGTTAAAACATGTCTCTTCTTGAATGCCTACTTAGGCTTTGCAAGAGCCAAAGAATTGCTCCGCGAGCACTTTGGAAACGAGTATCAAATCTCGAATGCATACATTAATAAGGCATTGTCATGGCCCTCCATTCGATCTGAGGACTGCCAAACATTGAAATCATACGCTCTGTACCTCAGAGGTTGCTCAAATGCTATGAATGAAATTGCCTACATGGATGAACTAGATCTGGCTTCTAACTTGAAATTACTAGTTGGAAAACTGCCCTAAAAGTTGAGAGAAAGGTGGAAAGTTCAAGTTTTAAATTTTCAAGAAAATACAAACCGCAAAGCCACATTCAGCACCTTAGTCGACTTCATTAAAAGACAAGTGAAAATATTGACAGAACCCGTCTTTGGTGATATACAAGATCCCTCACCAAGAGCACAAAGTGTAAGACCCACAATCACAAGATTACATGAAATCCAAATTCAATGGCAAAGGCTTCACAACCATTGATGTTATCTCCACTTCTCCCAAACAACTCCCAAAATTGAAACACAGCCCATTCTGCTGGTTTTGCACTGGAGAACATCTACTGGCAAGCTGTTCTTGGTTCGAAAAGAATCGTCACACGGACAAGATCACATTCTTGAAAGAAAGAGGTATCTGCTTTGCATGTCTCTTAGCAGGGGACTGTAGCCAGCGACAGTCATGCACCATTTGCAAAAGGCAGCATCCTACTGTACTGCACATAGGAAAAATGGAGCAGAACAGAGGAGCAGAAAGACAGGAAGCAAATAAGGAGGCAGCCAAGGAACTCAACATGGTGAAGAGCACAGGACTGGTGTCCCTCGAAAACATGCAGTCAGACTGGGGCCGGTGAGGAACAGTGTCTTATGTCCATCGTACCTGTAAGGGTAAAATCACACAAAGGCAGCACAGTTATACAAACTCATGCATTTCTTGACCCCGGCAGCTCTGCCACCTTTTGTACAGATAAATTAATGCGCCAACTAAATGTACAGGGGAAAAGAACGAGCATCATGCTGCACACAATGGGCTAGGAGAAAACTATGTCTACTAATATCATCACTGGACTAGAAGTAAGTGGACTTCATGACAATGTGTTCATAACTCTGCCAGAGACATATACTCAAAGAGTATAGAATTATAGAAAGAATTCCTGTAACAAAGAGCAACATACCGGATCAGAAAGCTGTCAAAGTTGCCATATCTTAAGCTTACAGGCGCCCGCAAAGTTGATTCTGAAGGCCTAAGGGCAGATTTCATGGAACCTGGAAACACATTAAGGCTGAAATATGATTGGATAAAAGCTCTAACATAAAGCCCAGCCCCCTCCGACTCTCGTTCTGAGGCTGGAAGCAGCGCACCATGTAACCATTGACCAAATTGGTAATTTTTGTAAAAAGCCCATATTCTGGCAAAGGAAAGCGCTGGAGTGTCATTATTAAAACAGAAATAGAGGAAATATAGGAAATAGCTCAGTTGGGAGAGCATTAGACTGAAAATCTTAAGGTCCCGGGTTTCAGCAGAAACCACCCAAGTCACAATAATGACAGTGTAACCATGGACCAAAATGTTAATTTCTGTGAAATACCCATATCTTGATCAATTAAAAAGCTAGAGCACTGGATTTTCAAACATAGCATTTGTATGACACTCATTTTTTGGACAGTGTAACCATGGACCAAATTCAACAAGTAAATGGACTCATATTTACCTGCAGCTTGTGTTCCTGCATGAGACGACAGAGGGGCAACGTCTTGATGCAAGCTTTGACTATTTAAGGAGATGAAGAGCTGCTTGAAAAGTGCGTGGAACCCTGAATGTCAAGTTTTGCCAAGATAATTATATTTGAACAGGACCTTTTTGGCAACTAAATGAAAAGCTTTCTCCAATACAATTCAAAAATACACAGAGTCAGCATATATACATTTTATTGAAATAAAAAGAACATAATATAGATAAAATGTTGATACTATCCTACTTATCAATATATTAAGATCAAACTATTGCCATTAAAAAATGCATTGGGGTGATACAAAACAAAAGTTCAAAAATGAAAATAAGTTAATGTGCAAAAGTCAACACAATGTTGCATGAATAAAGGTCACATTGTAAACATAAGCAGCAGCTGAAAAGACGGAAATGACAGCAGACACTTCCTGCTATGACCTCACATCAGGTCAGGTGTAGCAGCTGCTTCAGTGTACTATAAACCCTAATAAAGTACTTTCAAAATAAAATAGTGCAATATCAATGCAAGAAATAATAGAAACTGTGGAAAGAACGAACTCATACATAAACACATCTGTTAATCCTCTTAGAATAGAAACAAAATAAAGAATCCAGTGGTCAAAACACTGTCAAACTCACTCACATCTTTATGGCTCAATACAGCCACTTAGTGGACAACAACTGTTACCACAACCATAGTATTCAAGCACAGTTTCAAAACAGGACAATAAAAACAAATAAGAGATGATGAGTTCCCTTAAAAGTGACATCGAAACACAATCTCCACGACTGTCTATAGGTTGTAACCTAAACTGAAACACAGAACAGCGGCCATCCACCTGTCAGACCCTCTTATAACGACAGCATGGTTACTACATTCAAATAATACATTGTTGAATTCTATTACATATATCTAGGTAGTATCTAATATATAGTATAAACAATTACTACTCAGGAACGTGTGTGTGTGTGATTAGTCATTTCTAACCATTTTGTTTTCCGGGTGTTCAGGAGGGATGACAAAGCAAAATCCAGCCGTCCACCCAAAACCAAACCATGTTGACTTAGAAGCACGACAGAATAATGACAGTTACATTTGGCTCATTCTCACTCTGCGCTCCTTTAAACCACACATCCACTTAAACCTTTAAAACATCCAGCATCCCTCCACTTCTACCTTTTGATTTCCCTCATTTGTACTTGTCAGCCACCGTTAAAGACAAAAGGAAGCTCTAATAGCGAGAGCAGCCATTTGCCGGCGTTGTTGGAACGAAGACGCGTTCTCTACATCTACCAATGCTAAAGACAAAGAATAGTTAACACAGGATTCACATCAGCTTACACTCTCACAGTTTTACACGGAGCCACAGGTTTGTACTCATAGTCGTACTTCATCTACTGAGGCATCTGAGTGAGGGTTGCGTTTAAAGACAACACGACAAAATCACGTCTGTTTGAGATTAAAAAAAAAAGGTGGAGAGAAGTCATTAGATTGTTTGATTGAGGTTCACTTTGTGCCGATTAGGTTTCTATTCAAGGTTTGTTATTCTAAGAGACGCCATAATAAGCTTACGACGGTGGCAAGATGGGTTTTTTGCTTTGAGTGACAGCTTTGGTTGAGGGGTTGTGATGGTTACGGTGTCCGTCCATCTGTGTGCGTCCCTCCTTAAACCCTGGACAGGTAGAGAGGTTGGGGGTTCAAGCCTGAGCAACATTATTTACAAAAGACTCCAAACACACTCAAGCAGCTCAAGCAGCTCAAAGAGATGAGTCATCACACTCAGGACAAGTGATGACGTCATTATAACAGATTAACCTCCATGATTTAAACCAGAATTTTCAGACTTTTTCCTCAGGGATTATAATTACATTTCCCTTTCCCTTGCCTTGTTGTTCTTAAGCTTCTCTTTCAGGTGTTGTTTCCACTTTTAACACCACTCTGGTAAAATGAGCCCAGCGGACGTAGAAAGTGTCAAATCTGTCTCCGGTACCTCAGCACAGCTCTTTGGCGGCCTACACGTCGATGGCCACGCCGTGCTTGGTGGAGATCACGTCCCTGGTTCCCGTCAGGTACATGAGCACCGAGCACAGGTGGGGGAGCGTGGCTGTGGTGCTCACGTACAGCCAGTAGGGGACTGGTGCCGTGTTGCCAAAGGGACACACCCACAGGCCGTGACGCACCGCGTCCCGGACATGGTGGGTGGCCATGGCGACAAAAAGCATCCAGGGCAGGGAGCACCAAGCGTCTTTGAGGCGGCCGACCCACATGAGAAAGCGCATCGAGAGACAGAGGACGGGGATAAGGGAGGAGCAGTGCAGCGGGGGACGCTGGGGGATAGACACGGCAGCCTGGAAGGAGAGACGGAGAGAGACGGAGAGAGACGGAGAGAGACGGATTCATCAGACCATTTTCTTTCTATTTCTGAATGTTTCCTACCCTTGCTTCTTCTTCAGTCTCACCTTTAGCGACAGCGACCCGGCCATGTAGAAGTGATCCAGGTCAATCATGGAGGCCAGCAGGCCGGCGAGCAGCACTTCATACAGGTCGCTCTTTTTCCTCAGTCCAATCACGACGGCCCAGGACCACAGGCCCACCAGTCCGTGCGTGGCGTTGTCCAGCACGGCGCGCAGCCACAGGTGGTTCTGGATGACGGACAGCTGGAGGGCGTGGTCCGCCACCACGCAGAACATGCCCAGCCCGGCCGACGCCAGCAAAGAGGCGGAGCTGAATGTCTGTAGGAGGGCCTGAGCTTTTTCCGTCTCCACAGCCAGGCTGAGAGGCACCGGAGCGCCGTCGCCGCCCACGCCTGCCCCTAGCAACGGGGACGAGGCGGAGGACGAGTCCAGCTTGGAGTAGAATCCTTGCATGTTGACTGATGGCTGAACCGCCAAGAGCCGTCAGGGGGTCAGCAGAGGTCACGTTGCCTGGAGACAGACAGAGAGCAGAGAGAGATGAGTGAGGACAGAGAGCAGAGAAAGACGAGTAAGGACAGAACGAGAGAGACGAGTGAGAACAGAGAGCAGACGGAGAGCCGGGAAACTGAGATTCAAGGCCTAATATTTTGAAACAATAAAGTTTAAGCAGTAAAAACAGGCAGAAGTTGTTCACAGGAGATAAAACATTAATCATAATTTATGATTAAGTTAATCATTTATTGGGACTTTTTTATACACAAATACCTTTTTCGAAAGTGGTTGAGAGAACTACAACAGAAAACAGCAAGACTGAAAGAAACACAAAAAAGTAATAACACTCAAATATTTAAAAAAAAAAACTGGACAGAACAGAAAATAAACACAACATAAAAGACTAATGATTAATTAGAATAAATAAATTACAACAAAGAATAAAATACAGTAGCTGCCTAATGAGCAAGAACAAACAAAAATGTAAAAGAAAATAAAGATATAATAAATGATTCCTCATAAATTAAACTGAAACACATTGAGGGTCAAATGATCACAACAATCCAGATGAAACAGATATTTAGTGGACACCTGCTAGTAATAATTCATCTGAATTGAACAAACATCAGCTATTAAACGTTACGAAGCTCCTCTGGATAAAAATACAAACATATGATAAATGAATTGTGTTCATTTTGTCTTTTTAAACCCACGGGGAACATAAATATAGATGGTTAGTTCCCTGAGTCCTGCTGCAGGTTAGCCTCTGTAGCGTCTTTGCAGCGCCTCAGTAGCGTTACCAGCACAGCCCGCGCCCCGCTGTGTTACCTTAGTAACAGCGTGTACCGCAGTGACACTCGGCTCAAACACAGGTGCGCCTTTAATGACCACTGAGGCGAAAACAACCAGAGCAGCTAACCGAGGAGCTAACAGGCTAACAGGAGCTTTGTGTAGGCGGACCGCAGCTGTCACGACTCGCACTGCGCTACATTACATCATAACCACGCCGCCCTTCGCTCCAAAGCACTTAACGCTGTTCTCCATCTTCTGATAAAGTCAGAGGTTTCGTAATGAGGTCAAAAACATGTTTAAACACACTTACCCCATCGCTCTGAACTGGATATGCTACAGCCTGACCTGCTTCTCCTTCTTCTTCTGTTTGGCTTTCTAGCAAGGCGGCGACGGTTAGTGCCGCTCTGCTGCCAACAACAGGTCACGGGTGGAAGTACAGCCAGGTAACAGGAAGCGTATAGTGCAAAGCAACATTCCTGTGCATCTCCAGAAACGGCAGGAAGAATGAGTTCACAATGACGTTATGTGGTAAAAAGCAATGGATTTCATTAAAAGACGAATATGAGAATCTATAATTAACCTTTTCTGCCTGTGTGAATCCAGACTTATGGGAGGTTAATGAGTACAATCCTTATTATTGTGTTTCAAGTGCCATGTGTGGAAGTTATATGTGTATTTTCGTGTCTAGTTGCTAATGGCAGGACAGAGAAAAAGTATGGAAGACAGAAATGCATCGAGCACTGAGGACAAAGATCCCCATTTCAGACCGTGAGCACCTGTACAATTCAATTTACACCACTAGAGGGAGCAAGAGACCACAACATAAAAATTGAACGGCAAAGTACTGAAGAACTTTTATTTTTATCTTGATAATTTATACAATTTAGAGTCTCACAATTTGCTTTCATGAGTCAGATGATAAGTAGCTCTGGCATCCTTCTTGCAGAGTTCTGCGGATGTTGTCAGAATAAATGAAGAACCAAACGAAAGGACACAGTTTAGTCTTACTGAGCTGCGTGGGTGCAGATCAATATTATGTTTATAACATTAATCCCGTGATGTGAAAAGTTCAGCTCAATACCAACTCCAATTATCCCGCAGCCTGATCAATAACACCCTGCGTACACGGAACATCGCTTTCTCGTCTACACCTGGAATTTCAGCTCCACAATGATGGACACACATCACCTATGGAGGGTATTGACCCTGTGACCTTTACGCTGCCTAGCAGTCAAACAGCTGCCAATTCAGCTCACAAGTCAGGGAGACAAAGGTGTGACTGGAAAGATAAAACCTTGGAAGAATCACATTAAAACCTCCACAATTGCTCCAAGACCTCCGGCTGTCTCGCGGCCCAAATGTGTCTGTGTATGTTTTCGAATATCAATCTGGATTTTTGTCCATTTTATTGCCTAATTCTTCTAAAAGCCTGAGGTCTAACAATTTGTTTTTCTGCCTCGCCCTTGAGTTCCATGGAAAAGAAAACGTCAAACAAAAGCAGATAGTGAGGAGAAGAAGCAGAGGACGTGGATGATGAATCGAGTGTCAGAGTACGCTTGGAACAAATCAGAGTGAGACACAGCAGGGTGTCCTTCCACTCCACCTCAAATATTCTAGAAGGAAATAACTCGATCTAATCAGATCCAAATGCAGGAATGATCGGAATGTGCCTGTGAGGATCTTTAGTGGCTCTGCTTTCTTAACCAGCTCACCAGTTTATTTTCAAATGTTTCATTCCTTTTTCCTATCAGACAGTTTTGCGTAACGCTGTCTTAACACAGCTGGGTCGCTGGAAGCTGCTGCCTGAATTAGGGATGGGTGAGATAAATGGATGTGTGTGTAGTGAAAGAATCAAGTACAGACTATAAAACCCAAAGTGATCAGATGGAGAGGAAGCTGCCTACAGTGACAGAGAGTCACTATCCACCGTTGTTGACGTCCAAACTAACAACTACAATAATACAAAATTTTTTTTAGCCACAAACATGTGATATTTGGTGCTACTTCGGTACCTTAACTGGCAACAAACGCACAAAAGTTACACATTTTATACGTTAACTCAGATGACTTTGTATCTGAGAGAGACCTGTGTAAACCGCCTTACAGTATTAAATGTTGCATCATGTCCTTAACTACCCAGACGGCTCAGGGACAGAAGGACAAAGGCACCGGGGACAGATGAGGTTTTAATAAAATTAGTATTCTGCTCCACTTTTCTAAAGATTCTTCTTCTTCTCTCAGTGAGACGTGAAGAGCTCGTTCTGTCCGGCTCTTGAAGCGGGACAAAGCCTCCTGTGAAAGGCTTCTGACTCACACTCGCTTCACCCAGATCGTCTGCTTGTCTGGACGGAAAGAAATCTGCAATCCTTAGAGGTGACTGACAAGATCGATACAATCATGAGAATGACTACAATTTAGAGAACAAAGCAAGAAACGTTCCTGCTTTCAAGCCTTTGAGACAAACTGCAGCGATGATTGCGGTTAAAAAGGGAACATCGCTTCTCGCTTTGTGGCGCTGGCTTTCAATTTCAATATTTCACAGGCATCAGTATTGATGAGTGCGACTGGGGGCTTTTTGTTGTCGTAAGTTACTTCTTGCAAGCTTGATATAAAGTCTGGCAAGCAAGCGGCGGAACGGCTCTGCATGCTGCGATCGCTCCATTTCCAGCAGCGAATGTTTCTTTGCGGTTTTGCTCCAACGATCAAGCAGAATTTGGAAAACTCACTGCAAAATCCTTGCAAATGTCTCTTTCCCATGACCGACCCCCCCCCCCGTGAGTCCTCCGCAGCACATGTTCCTCTGTCAGGACGCTCAATAAATCAGGAGCTCTCAGATCTGCGGCCGATGATTCTGCTGACTCACCCGCTGCTCCACGCCACATTATTTCAGACAACTGTGCTCAATCAAGGTGTCAAAGGTGGAGACATGCAGGGGGTTTGAGTCCTAGAAGGAAGTAATGACTTACTGCTGACACGACGCAAATCCATCCATTAAGAAAGTCTGGAAACCGGCAGAGTCGAGTTTTTGTTCCAATGTTCTCCTTTGTCTGTTTTCTTTGTATTAAGTGATTGCTTTTTGGTTTTACAGGATTGTTTTTTGATTGAACAGAGACAAAAGAAAAGTATATCTGATCTGAGACGCAGATTTTTTAGTTTTCTCCCCATTTTTTGCCTTTCAACTTCTTCAGAAAGAACTTATCTGAAGTTATTTAGGTTCAAACGTCATGTCTCATTAATGACTCCTATTGATGGAATATCATTTGGCGAAAACGACAGAAATCCACCACATACAGAGGAGGAAATGGAGGAAAAGGAGAGAGGATGAGCGAGAGAGCGAGAGAGAGAGAGGGAGATTGAGCGAACGAGAGAGTGAGAGAGAGAAAGAGGGAAAGAGTGAGAGAGAGAGAGGGAGGAGGAGACGAGACAGAGAAAGACAGAGAGAGAGAGTGAAGGAGACAGAGAGATAAACAGAGTCACAGTGAGAGCAGCAATTATGAGTTAAAGAGGCAAGAGACAGAAGCGAGAGCAGAGAAAGAGAAAGAGGGAGAAATGGTGTCATGCATCCAGTTATCAGGGAAAAGGTCAGAGTAGTCATTAGAGCCGAGCGAGGCTATTGGAACTGACAGCTCCTGAATGGCACGTACACACACACACACACACACACACACACACACACACACACACACACACACACACACATACACAGAGTGTAGATCACAGTTTGCTCGAACACTTCAGCTGACATTCAACAAAATCTTGAAAAGTGTAAATCAACAGGATAGATAGATAGATAGATAGATAGATAGATAGATAGATAGGGAGAGTGCATCTTGTTTGTATGTACAAACACACACACGCACACACACATCTGCTGACAGCTGTTAGATGGTGTATTGATTTGTCCTCTGTCTCTAAATCGGCCTGCTAGAACCTGCCAGAATAATGAGAAAGAAGGTAGGTGTGTGTGTGTGTGTGAGAGAGAGAGAGAGAGAGAGAGACTTAAACGTATTCCCTTGTGACACAGGAGTTGTCTCCTGCTGTTTGTGAGTCTTCACTAAGTTGGAGAAACTTTTTTGCCCCACTGTGTTTAAGAGACACGACGGCAGTTTCACTAAATTTCATCTCTCCAAAATGCTCCAACTCACAAAAAACAATGTTGGAGGCACATTTCCTCACATTGAGACTTCCTGTGTCTCCTTATGGCAACAGAAGCCAAAAGCTGTGAGAACACACCTGTTGGGACGGAGCAGATGGCAGATACAGACACAGCTACACGGCTACATATGTACACACGCTAAGAGGAGGTTTGATAGAAATGAAGAGGAACGCCAGCGTGTCACTCAGTCGCCCTTTGAAACATAAATTTAACAACTAAACAACAACAACAGCGGCCCCCAGTGGTCTCATTTGACTGGCAGCTTTGATTTACGTTTTTGTTTTCCTCATCGTCACTGTGACTGATGTGTGTGTGTGTGCGTGTGTGTGTGTATGTGTGTGTGAGTGTGTTTGCCTCCAAGCTGTGAGATGTGAAGGATGTTGATGTCAGCTTGGTGTGGATATTTCTAATCCCCATTTGTTCATCATAGCTATCAAAATGTTACGATACAGAGAGAAGTCCAGATCCAAAGTCTGAGTGGCAGCTTGGGTTTGCGTCCCAACAAAGACGGTGAATCAGAGGTGGGTCACAACTCAAGAGAGGAAAATCACACAACTCCACTTCTTCTTCTTTCCAAATAAGGAATGTTGGAGGTCTGTCTTGAGTCCTTCACGTCCCCGAAACCTAAATCAAGACATCTAAACATGTCAAAGACTCAATAAGCATCAGACCAACGTGTCATCATTCATTGTGAAATGGTCACATTTAATGGTTGAAACCTGTCATTGTATATACATCTATAAAAAAGACCCCAGTTACAGGTTACGACATTCTACAGCTAATACATACATTATTATCATTATTATTATTAAATAATAAACTTTTGTTCAATGTTAAAGTTACATATCATAGTTTACAAAATAGGATCAAGGAGAATTAAGCCATTATGAATGCCTGAAAAAAAACTAAACCCCTATATGTGTGTTTTTATTATTCCATAAAATAAACAAAATACAATAAAACACATCAATATTCCTTTGAGTAACATAATATAAACGGTTGATATTGGCTATTGAAATGTAAACTGCAAAAAGACTTTTTTTTGTTGTTTGTAAAGGCGTCAGAGTTTGGAAAGCAAACTTTTTCTCATTTCTGGATTTTGTATTTTACAGCACAGAGCATAATGGAAAACCAACATAGCTCATATCAACGTTTAAATACCCAACTTTGTGTTTAGCGGTACAAAGTCTCACCAAAACAAACGGGTGGGCAAAGAATCGTTCAGTCTCAAATCAGTTTTTATTGTTTTACAATCCAAATCCTCCTTGCAGGTCATTGAACGCAGGATGAAAGCGAGCTGTCTACATAAGCCAGACTACCGCTACTGAACTCTCCAAGTGTTAGTCAGCACCGCTCAGTGGGATTCAGGCGTCGGAGGCAGATGGAGTCCAAATAAGGACGTTTGTGGCTTCTTTGTGCACAAACGGGAGGCCGGAGGATTCCTCAGATTCGTCCCAGATTTGTCCACGCAGTTGGCGTGAGTCGGCATCGTTCAGGTGTTCGACTTTCTGGGGTTTTCTACCCACGACCAAGGCAGGCACAGGCTTCAGGAAGCTCGACGAATTGTTTGGGAGCCATTTTGTTGGAGTGGGGGAGGGGTAGAGTTGAGTCTTTGGCATGATGATTTAGCTGTATGGGGACTGCTACGGTAAATATACGTACACACACTGGACGTGTGGGTGCTTTTGTGTACAGTGCTGCGATTGGATAAGAAAGATAAAATTAAGACTTCGGTTGATCGATAAAAAACAAGTGATGAGGAGATGTTTCTGTTATCTGAGGAGTCGATTTTCTTGCTCTGGAGAGGCGATTCAACCCAACCAAACTGATGTCTGCCCAACAAATCAGTCTGCTGTGGCCCCTCACTGCCACCAGGGGGTGACATAGGACAGTTGTTGACGTCGCTGCTGCTGCTGCTGTTGCTGCTGTTGTTCGTGGCGCCGGTGCCACTTTCTAAAGTTCAACTGGACAATTTCGTTTTCGCCACGAGTCAAAAAAATGCTGAGTCGCATTATCATTGTCTGGCTTGGTTTTCTAAGTAATCTTGGCGAGTAACTGTGTGATGGACAGTAATGATCGATGCACTGTATCCTTGAAACATGTGCAAAATAGAAACAAGAACAGCCTCCACCTCTTCCTCCGGGAATAACATTTACATCTGCGGCGAGAGACAGAGAGAGGGGAGGGGACAAATTAGGCCAAAGGTGAAGCTCAAAATCGAACAGAAATGCAGTGTAAACATCTTTCCCATCAGTGTTGAGCCTCTGTACGTATGTGTGCCTGTTTGAACTCAACATATCGGCCTTTACAGTGAACAACTTGTAAAATTAATGGAACGGCACAGTTTCTGATTGAATTCCTCCTCAATCACTTCAGGGGTTCAGAAGGAAAATACCAAGAAAAACTCCCTGCTGGGGCATAAAACAAACGCTCCCAATCTATTTGTCTGGCCCTATCAAGCAAGCATGGCCATGTCAATAGACAGGCATTGACTCGCCAATATGTGACCGAATTGGCTGAAGTCATAATCGATGTGAAGATGAGACGCTCTGGGGTTATTAGAAGAAATATCTCAGTGTGTATGAGTGTGTGTGTGAGTGTGTGTGTGTGAGAGAGCTCTCACCACATGAACAGCAGCAGCATTCCAAACAGCAAAGTGGATGAGAAGGGGAGGGATCTGTCAGCTCTGCCCACTGGTTCACCAAGATGCGGTTCGACAGAGGCGGGCGTGGGGGACGGCTTCGTCTCTGTGGAAGACACAAACACAAAACAGTTTATCTTTAATTAAAGCCGCCGAATACTTTGGTATTGTTCAGCGTCGCAGTAAACCAACTGTTCTGTCCCCAAAGGCCCAAATGTCCCGCTGATGAATGGATGTGGAGAAAAGTGCTCATCATACCAAATATCATCCAACAGAGAGGAAAACGCACGCACGGAGCGCCAATCAATTCTAATCTGAAAGCACAATCAATACGGGACCCTTCAAGGCAGTTATGGAAAAAAGGAATTCACAGTGAGGCAAAAAGAGAGAGTGAGAGGGAGAGAGAGTGAGAGGGAGAGTGAGAGAGAGAGCAAGGGAGAGATAGAGCAAGGGAGAGAGAGAGGGAGAGAGAGGGAGATAGAAAGTGAGAGGGAGAGTGAGAGAGAGAAAGAGAGTGAGAGAGTGAGGGGAGGAGAGAGAGGTAGACAGAAAGTGAGAGAGAGAGAGAGAGAGAGAGACAGACAGAGAGAGGGAGAGAGACTGAGAGAGAGAGAGAGAGAGACAGAGAGAGACAGAGAGAGAGAGACAGAGAGAGAGAGAGAGAAAGAGAGAGGGAGAGAGACTGAGAGAGAGAGAGAGAGCTAAAATTCTCTTTTTCATCTCTGGTATAAAGGAATTTGCAAAAGGATTCGCCAGCCAGAAATAGCAGTGAAGTCATTATGTGCTAAAGGGACGTTTATTTAGCAGAATAAAACTTTATAATCTTGACGCGTTGGAGCAGAAATCAAGTGAATCTCAGCCTAATTGCTGAAATTAAGACTGAATGCCTAACAAATAAAACAAACTAAAAGAAAGACAGAACACATATTTGTCTGCATTTAAAACTTTACCAATCAGGATAAACAAACCACATGAATATTTAGCGTCTTGCTTAACAATGGACGCTCACCATAATATCTACATACTGCAGGGGGAAATGCAGAGATCTGATCTGTAACGTTTGATTTCCAATACATACAAAGTGCCAATACATCGACTTCGTCCTGTTGTAGCTTGTTCAGTATCGATGAGTGCCTGACCTTTGACCTCACCACCTCATCAACATTCTATTCTGTTCTATTCCTTCACCATGGTTTCATTCTTTCTCTAACAATAGGTCACATGTGAGTAAAGTGCAGTGTAAAAGCTGCGGGATGGAGAACAAACATTACACACTGTGCAAATGTATTTTTACAATTTTATATTGGGAGAGAGAGAGAATATAATTTTCCTCTTTCCAATTAATGGAAGTTGTGGTGGAGCGTGTTGGGGAGTCAGGAGACATTAGAGAGGAGCAGCCAGGTGTGAAATAGGCAGAGAGAGAGAGAGAGAGGGAGGGAGGGAGAGAGAGAAAGAGAGAGGGAGAGAGAGAGGAGGAGGGAGAGAGAGGAAGAGAGAGTGAGAGAGGGGGAGAGAGTGAGAGTGCAAGACAGAGAGCGAAGGAGAGAGAGAGAGCAAGAGGGAGAGAGAGAGAGAGAGAGAGCAAGAGAGAGGGAGGGAGAGAGAGAGAGAGCGAGAGAGAGAGAGAGAGAGAGAGAGAGAGAGAGACAGAGAGAGACAGAGAGAGAGCACAGCAGCTGAAAATGCAATACAAGACAAACATTTTTGCTTTGCAGGGCTGAGGAAAATAAAAAATCATGCAGAAATAATGGTGGCGGTCTGAGAGAGTCGATGACTGGCCGCCGCCGCCCATGCAAGATAAGGAGAGAGGAGAGAGGAGAGAGGAGGAATGACTTTTTGAGGGGACAGGAAGGAGAAACAGATGATTATGATTTTGCTGAATGATTTGAACCTTCACACCCTCTTTGAAGATGGCTGATCACTTTGAAGTCTGTTTCTCAGCCTTTCTCAGAGATCCTGATGAAGCTTAAATTAATGAATCATTATCAGTGAAGTGGCCAGAAGAACTAAATTTGGGATATGAGGTGGAGAGACGCAGAACCTAATGAATAATGGAGGACTTTCCTGATAATATCCATCCAATCTGACATCTGACTGCTGGCGGCTGCTTACACACAGTATACAGTGATTCTCTACACACGAGTTCATTTACTCTTGTTCTTTGCCTTGAAAAACACTCGCACAACACACATTTATAAATAGTTGTAGGCATGAATATATTAGAAGTGATGTCTAGTGTTGCCGGTTCGGTGCGAGACAGTGTCCAGTTTCTGTCTGGTAGCGTGGGCGAGGCCGAAACTTATAGCTCAGACATTTGTGACACCGACGAGGTCTGCGACTTTATAAAGCGTCCAAGCGATCTGCTTGTTACTTCCTGGAATGCGGTTGTCAAGCAACGGAGCGCCAATCGGCGAGGATGAGGTTTCGGAGACTCTTGCTGATCGCTCGTCTGTCAGCGTGCTATTCTTTTGATGTGAGAGACGGCGGTGGATGATGCCAACAGAACAGATGCTAAAGTGAGCGTCCATGTCGCTCCTTGAGAGGGTTTGAACAAGAAGAAGACGTGTGTTTAAAAATGTAGAAAGCCACGACTGCAAGAAACAGGAACGCATCAGGAGCGGAGGCAAGATGAGAGGAAGACAAAGAGGAAATGGAAAAAGATAACTGTGCTTCGACTGCTGTCATCAATAACCGGAAGTCCGTTCATTTCCTCTTCAGCTGACGCACGTTGAGAGACGCTGTCAACCTGTGGTGCTTTACTGAACTCTCCCTTATTCCTGATTGGATTCTGCCACTTAACATTTCACAGTCCTCATTCAATGTGGTTTGCTTCAGAGACGACACAGCGTGAGGCGTCCAGGAACAGGAAGTGTGAGGTGACGATTGGTCAGAGAGAGAGAGAGTGAGAGAGAGGGAGAGAGAGAGAGAGAGAGAGAGAGAGAGAGATGAAGGGGAAACAGAGAGCTGAATGGAGACACGAGAAGAATCCCAACATCACAATCCTCCAGAGAAAAACAATAACACACAGTGTAACAAGTGTGTATGTGTGTGTGCACTGCTGTGTGCACTGCATGTTATCTGAGGGAGGCACTGCATGTGTGTGTGAGTGTGTGTGAGAATGTTGATTGTACATGAACGTGTCGCCTCTTACAACCAGTAGGAGTCACTGTTGTATTGTAAAAGGAGACGACGATGGGACCGACCGGGGAGAGTCAGAGGTGCAGACGGAGAGACAGACAGGTAGACAGAGAGACAGACAGGTAGATGGAGAGGCAGACAGGTAGATGGAGGGACGGACAGGTAGATATCTGTTGTCAGTAAATTACAGTCCCTCTGATCTTCTCCTGCGCCTGATATGGAATCTGTTCTGCTGTGTTGATGAGCTCAGACACATCAGAGATCAAAACACGGAGACATCTGTGGACAAAGCCTGGACGCTGAGACATCCGCTGAGGGCGTCCAGGTTACAGCAGCACAAAGGACACGACTGCTCAGTGAAGGGAATATTTGGACAAAAGAAAGCAAACAAACTGAACTGAACCCAGTGAAAGCGTCTCACGCTGCTGCATAGGAGACACGTGGACGTCACCGTGATCCTGCAAACACACACATGCAGACTCACTAAGCTGCATGTGGAGCCTTCAGAGAGCTTTACATGTGTTCTGCTGATCGATTTGGGTGAAATCTACGGACTAAGGACCTGTTAATTGTCTCAAAACATGAAATTGAGAAACACGAGACCCTGAGAGTATGCAACATTCAGACATTCAGCAGACACGGCTAAGATCTCATTTACTGCACAGCAGCAGAGCGTTTTGTGGGTGGAACATCCCCACGTGTAAGATCTCAGCGGGATCGCAATTAGGCAGGTGGAAGCCGTCGGTGTGTACGTCCTGCTCGCTCTGTTCCATTTCAAACGTGTCTGTCCGCTCACAACGGGTTCTCGCTCTACGCTCAGAGACGTCAATTTCATACCTCCAGTCGACGCTGCATCGCTTAATTAGGGCTCATCAGCGTGTTCGGAGATTTGGGTTTGACAAGCAAGCCGTTCTTGATCACTGCCACACAGCGAAAGAGTGCCAACGAGATAATACTCTTTAATGAATTTTCCACCTAATTAGAATTTTCTTGTGCACAATGGATAAATCTGCAGAATAACCTTTAGAGGCGGGAACGCTGCGAACGAGCCGAGCAGCAGAAGCTGCAGGAATGACGTGAGGACACTTTCTTAGAGGGGTTTGTGATCTTCTGGGAGTTGCAGCTGAATTGTCTGCAGGCTGGATCTCACATCGTCAGCCGCGATAAAACTTTAAAGGCAATCAAAAGCGTACAGTGCCAGTCAATTAAATGATAAAGGCAAATTTTCAATCAAACCTAATTTCATACCGAACTGTATCAGGACCGGATCATCGGACCATCTCACAGAGACGATGGGAGCAGAATTGAAATTTGTCAAATCAAATCAAATCCAAAAACATCACGTACGTCTCCTTTGATTGTCTGAACTCCTTTGTATTAACGATCCTGGATGTTTAGACACAAAGCGGACTTAGGTCAACGCTCTTTAGTCTGGGTTGGCGGTTAAAGGTGAAGGTGGTAACGTACCGATGACAGGATCCACTTCAGTCGTGGAGGTGATCTGCTGAGGCTCTTCGATCCAGGGTGTCGCATGGACGGCAACGCTCCAGTCGCTCCACGTTCCGATCTCTGTGTCCTTTGCGGCCACCTGTTCACGATACAAGGACGTGGAGGAAGACGGATTAGAACAGTGATTAAGATTAAATAGCGCTGGTGAGCGTCTAATGGAGGATGCTGGTTAAAGTCAGTTTCTTTCTTTATGTCCCCGGGCAGAGTTCGAGGGAGACGAGGTTGGAATCTGTCTTTGATGAAGAGTTGGACAAAATGGAGTGGAATCAGCATCATTCAGCCAATCAGCCTCAGCCTGAGGATCAGTTCATTTCATTTGGGTGGATTTTTGGATCTGCCATTTCATTTTCCCCCCATGTGGAAGTAATAACTATTACTCTGCCTCCTTGTGTGGAAAAATACAGTTTAAAGTTTTTGTTTATGATTTGCCTTCCAGTGTTGAGGCTTTGGCACTCAGGAGGAGTTTGTTCAGTGCCACTGCAGCACACGTGGACCGCGTTAGGACGGACAGACAGACAGGCAGGCAGACAGACAGTGTTACCTGGATGATGTACTCCTTCCCGGCGTAGGCGTCGGTGATGGTGTGTGAGGTGCTGTCAGATAGCTCTACCTGTAGACACAAGGAGCAGGAAGAGGGCAAAGGATCAGCACAAGCACATAATCACCTGTCCATCCTCTAGAATAAGTCCACAACCACACACACAGGAGTTCCATCCACTTCTTTTTCCAACAATACAAGGATCGCTGAGCGTTTCTGGGCCCCGAACAGATCCAAAGTGTTCAAACATGGTGGATTATGTAAATTCAGAGCCAATTTATGAGTTCCAAAGGTCCGCCGCCAACCTCATGAAGTATAAATCCTTTTTAATGTT
>NW_027467081.1:30000-55000 GCF_046128005.1 Genypterus blacodes
CATCAGCGATGAGACGCACAAGTGAATGTAAATGTGCTGATTGAGTCTGACTGAGTGACTGAGCCTGACTGAGCCTGACTGAGTCTGATGGAGCATCTTCCCTCAGATACATTTTGAGATTTGGAAGTTTTGAAGTTTCATTTCCGCTTCACTGAGTTTGTAAAAATATTAAACCCATAAATTTGAAAAAGACAAAAATAATCTCATGAGAACCCGAAGCCTCCTGACCTCACTGAGTTTAACTCAACCCAAACATCAGACAGCAGATTATGGACACGGGTTGCGGAAAATGGAACAATTTAAACACATGATCGTCATGGAAACACAGTGTGACTGGAAACGTCCCTGCACTGTTCTCAGTAGGGGCAGGAGTCTGTTCAGTACTACTCAGACATGTGTGTGTGCCTAGATTAGAAGGATTTAAGAACTGTGGAACCAATAAGAAACTCATTTTTAAATAAAGTAAAGTGGCCCCATGTTAATTACAGCAGAGGGTACAGAGCAGAGCAGGATGCAAGGTCAAGATGGAAGTTTAGGCAGCCTTAAAGGGAGGGAAACCACTGGAGGGGGAGACAGAAGAGAAGCTTAACATTTCACACACACACACAGGCGCACACTCTGAGAGGTTGCTACACAAACGTAGACAAAGAGAGGGGCAGAGAGATGTGAACATTCCTCAGGGATTGCATAAGGACCTGTGAGAAAGAGAAGTGACCCCTCTCACACATCCTCCTCTCCTCTCCTCTCCTTTCACATCTCCTGCTATCTCAACCCTCTTATCGCCTCCTCTCCCGCCTCCTCGTCTCCTCCCCTCTCTCTTATCTCCCCTCCCTTTCTCCCTCCACGCTACACTTCCCTTAAACTCTCTAACTCTCCCTCAGACTGACAGCACATTGTATATTTACATACTGTAACTCTGTAATTGTTTACACTAACTTGCTGTATTGTTTATCTTGCACTCTGCCTGCTGCTTTCTTTGTTTTTCCTTTTTTTCCGGCCCAATCTTATTATATTTACTGTTGCAGCAGCCTCCAGTTACGTCTCCACTGGGAGCCATAAAGTCTCATTTCATCTTATATTCTACAAACACATTTACTGTGACGTGAACTCTGCCACTCCGCAGCTGAGGGTCATCATATCCAATTAAATGTGATGCGTTTCTACATACAGAATCCCCTTAAAGGAGCAAATCATTACAGCTTTAATAATACTTCTTTCCTATATTTGTAGCCTTTATTCCACCAGACACAGAGCAGAAGGCAGCGTATATTTGGTTAAGAGAAAGAGGAGGGAGACTATAGCGAAAAGAGAAGAAGAGAGAGGGATGAAGAGGCGTAAGTGGTGAGAGAGGAGAGAGACAGAAGGCACAGATACAGGAAAGAGAGAGAGTCAGAGGAAACAAGGGGAAGAAAGGAGAGGAAAAGGAGAGGAAGACGGCCAGAGAATTGGCGTCGGTGGTCAGATCTAATCCAGTGAGCATGTCTGTTGTCCTGGAAAGGAAACCCAATTATATGGCACTTCCACTGGCCCGATGGCGCTCAGTGTGTGTGTGTGTGGGTGTGTGTGTGTGTGTGTGGACTGAGAAGGTTGGTCTCATTAGGTTGACTGACAGTTCCCATTTTTCCACGGTGCTCTCATCCCGCTCAAGCACGAACACTCATGCACACACACTCACACACACTTGCGCGCACACACACACACACACACACACACACACACACACACACACACACACACACACACACACACACACACACACACACACACACACACACACACACACACACACACACGCGCGCGCGCGCACGCACGCACGAACGTCAAGGGGTAATTTCTCAGACACTATTTCTCTCTTTGAAGCCCCAATCGCCATGGCAGCAATTACTGTAAAAGGAGTCTAAAGCGCTAACCAATCAAAAAGCCCAAACTACAACTTCTAACCTTAAAAAGGCTGCGGCGCTTTGAACAACACGGCAAGAGGTGAGGCTCTGCATTAACTCTGCTACATGCATGCACACCTCAGGAGGAACGAGACCTCCTCCTCCTCCTCCTCCTCTTCCTCCTCTTCTTCTTCTTCTTCTTCTTCTTCTTCTGATCCTCTTTTCTAAGCGTCTGAATATGTTGTGGTGTTGTTGCATCAGCAGCTTTCTAAGGACACCAGGATATATTTTTAATGGGGATTCTTCTTTACGAAAAAAATGGGCAAAAATGTAAGATGAAGATGCGGACAGAATGAATAAGATTGGTGTGCAGAGTTGCCGCATTAAAGCCATGAATAGTAACAGTGACCATGTAAACAACCAATATAATAATAAAATCTTATATGAGATCACAGATGGATCATAAAGAAAATGGGCTCAAGTCTGAATAGCAGATTACTGCACACCTCACTCACCTCACAGGCCCTTAGGTCCTCAGGTAAGCCGCTCTCCCTCTCTCTGTCTCTCAGCACCGTGTGTGTGTGTGCGCGCGCTGACGACTCAGAGCCGATAAGCAGATTCTGTCCGAGTGTGTGTATGACAGTCGGAGGCTTGACGTGCTGATAAAGAAATCAATCGAGGCGAGAGCTTTGGCCCCTCGCTCACTCGCTCGCCCGACTCCATTCCCCCTCGTCAGACTGAGACCTCCCGAGCTCGGCAAACACAAAACGTCAGGGCGATGAAATCTGCCAGCCGCCATCAGGGAAACACTCTGAAGATAAGAGGATCCTCTCAGATGGCTGATGTGTGCTGTGTGTGTGTGTGTGTGTGTGTGTGTGCCACCTGTGTGTATGCCGGCTGCGTCTCATTCATTTTCTCTCTCACTGTTACTTTGCCTTTCATATCTCACTCTGCGTTCCTTTGCCTCCATGTTTCCGTCATTAACTCAAGACAACAAGAGAGACATGTTTACCCTCAGTGTGTTTGTGTGTGTGTGTGTGTGTGTGTGTGTTAGCAGGAAACTTGGTGGAATGGTGGATTTTGATTGTACATATTGATTTGTATGATCTTTAAAATGTTATGCGATGTTAGAGAGAAAAGTTATGACAACAGACCGTCCGTATATTAATGTCGCTGACAGATTGAACAACTTCAGCTGTCATGGTTACAGTGTGTGTACACGTATTAATGCATGTGCTGCAATGTGTGTGTGTGTGTGTGTACACATGTGCATAAATATTTATCTAAATGTAAAGAACATTAACTTTAATGTGACAGCCGCGCTAAATGACTTTCATAAGTGTGTGTGTGTGTGTGTGTGTGAGAGAGAGAGGGAGGGAGAGAGGGAGGGAGGGAGGGAGGGATTGATTAATGATCTGTCCGTTTCAGTGTCCTTTAGATGGGATGTTTTCCCCAAACAAGGTCCAAACATTTATCATGCCGCCCATTCATACAAATGGATGGATGGATAAGCAGCTGTCTGGACTCATAGATGGATGGAGGGATGAGTGGAGCAGAGGGGCGGGCGGAGCCGACAGAGGCTAATGTGGAGGAAGCACAGGAGTGAGTGAGCACAGGGATGGGATGGAGGGAGAGGGAGAGGGAGAGAGAGAGAGGGAGAGAGGGAGAGAGAGACAAAGTGAGGGAGAGGTGGCAGGAAGCAGAGGGGCAGTTTGGTATTCAGAAGGTGCCTGTCAGATTGAGTTGAATAACCTTTTATTCAGTGTCTGCATCTTTGCCTTCCCTTACAATGATAACAATGTTCCTCACACACACACACACACACACACACACAATGCTTTTGGTCCTCTATTGATTCATCTAAGTGCTCGCAGGATGAGAGTGACTTTTGGCAAACATACAAAGGCCATTATTACACAGATACAGATGCAGAGAGAGAGTGAGTGAGAGAGAAAGATAGCATGTCGGTGCTAAAAGAGAGAGAGAGGGAGAGAGAGAGGGAGAGAAAGAAAGAGAGAAGGATGTTTAGGGAAGAAGTACAGAAAGGAAGAAGAGAGGAAAATGATGGGGAGGGGAAATGGGAGGAGAGAGAGAGAGAGAGAGGGATGAATGAGAGACGGGGAAGAGGAAGAGAGATGCGGAGCAACAGAGGGCGAGCGACAAAGGAGGGAGAGCAAGTGAATGGAAGGGCGGGACGAGTCGGGTGAGCGAGGGGGCGAGCGAGTGAGCGAGTGGGCACAGATTAAAAGGAGGAGGAGAATTGAAAGTCGGCCGCTGCTTTCAGTCCCTGCTCCTGTCTCTCCGTCTCTCCGTCTCTTACATCATCTGAGTCTCAAGTTCTGTCCTCAGCAAACAAAAGCTTGTGTAGGTGTAGGAGTTCTGAAAGGAGAATGTATAGGTTGTGTGTGTGTGTGTGTGTGTCTCACATGTTGGATGTCTATAAGTGGGCGTGTCTCTGTTCTATCTATGCATACACATCTACTCTCTCTCACTCTGGCTGTGTGTGTGTATAAGAGCTCCCACACACAAGACTGTACGTCCAGTTGCAGCCTTGTATTTGCATATGCGCATGTTTCCGTGCTTGACTGCGTCTGTGCGGAGACGTCTGTGTGTGTGTGTGTGTGTGTGTGTGTGTTTCCAGTCTCCTGGAGTTCAGCATCATCCCTAAAGGGCAGCCTAGCTGATGCAGTTATGTGCCGGGAAGAGAATATTGAGCAATGTGAGATTTTTCTTATTGCAGTTAGTGAAGCAATGCTTTAATTGCTCCGAGAGTCTGAGTTCATAACTCACTGAGGTGTGTGTGTGTGTGTGTGTGTGTGTGTGTGTGTGTGTGTGTGTGTGTGTGCGTGTGCTTCTTTGAGGGTGGAAACAAAGCAAGCGAGGCCACGGAATCATTGAAAAAACAGACGTTAAGGTCAATTTCTAACATTCTTTCTTTCTTTCAAACTAGTGGATTAGTGAAGGATGAAAGCACAAGATAAAGAAGGGGAAGTTTCTTTGTGAATCCGGCCGATATTTCAACGTTTTTGTGTCTTTATTTGTCGTTGACAAAGATTCCAGAAAGACCCTGACGAGTAAAATGACAAAATGAAAGATGCAGTTCACCCCGACGTATCTCAGCCTTCTCTCTTCCTCTCTCTCTCTCTCTGTCCTTCCTCCTGCCATCCGTCATCTGACTCTTGACATTGTGTGAGCACCTTGTAACTTATGGCTTGTGAAACTTTCCCTCTCCCCTCTTGTTCCCTTCACTTATCTTCCTGTGGCTCACGTCTCGTCTCTGTCTGAGGCCACCATCAAGCCGATGTGACCGATGCGTCTTCCTCTCTCATCCCTCAATCTTCCACTATGCATCCATCCACCCATCCTTTTCTCCATCTGATCCTGCGGTGCCTGCATATTTAACGCCCACATATTTTACTCTCCCCCTCTCTCTCCTCGCCCTTGAAAACTCGAATCTATACGTCTCTACTTCAACAAACGCGCTGGTCTTTGCACTTTCCCAACCTTTTTCAACTAACAAAATTAATAATCTTCAGAGATTTATGCATATTTCAAAGATTCCAACATTGATCAAGTGTGGCTTCATCCATTTAGAGCCCCATTAAATTAATTTTGCATCTTTCTATAAGCGGCTGAACACAAAGTGAAGTTTGCCCTGGAGTCTTGAATCTTAACCGCATTTTTCATTCCATATTCCATACCTTGCGTCCGTATTGGCTCATGTATTTATTCATGTTTACTGTACATACCAATCTGTAAATCTGGCCAATTTGAGCGTTTGCATATAAGCTCCTCTCCTTCTTCTGTACCGCCGAAGCTTCAACGGCTCCTTCCCTGTTTCACTCCCATTTGTCTCCTTTCTCTCCCCTCTATCTGCATTTATATCAGTCTATCAGGGACGCTCACTCCATCATTCCTCAAGTGGATGGATGTCTCCCCACCCCCCCGGCGTCCCCATCAAGGCGCCACCACATTTCCCCCAAAATTGAAAGCCTTTCACCGGCCGGGCCCGCTGTCTCACCGCATTAAAGCTGAATTCCTCTCACTTCATTTAGTATTCAACCTTTGCGGCTGTCATTAATGAAGTATACGTGCAGCCGGTAAACACTGTATATTATTTCGAGGCAACCTTATTAGACGGCGCTAAACGATTTGGGTCACGGCTTAGTAGTTCTAAATTCAAAATGCTTTGTATTGTTGCTCGCACTTTGAAGGATAATCATTAAAACAGTCAGGCCGGGATCGAAGCGAATGGCAGAAGCCAGTGACAAGCTGTCAGGCTCAGAGAGGAATAGTTGGTTATTGCATTATGGTCGACTGCTGTGAGAGAGGGCGACACCATTACGCTCCCCCGTAAATGTAGCTGCTGATGATACGGCGGGTTACTGGTTCGCGGATAATCAAGGCTGAGTGATCGGACGAATGGGAGCAGAACATCGCAGAGACACTTTGGGGTTTTGGGTTGAATGAGAAGGAGACAAACGGTCATAAATCGCAAAATCAATTCAAGTGATTCAAGATTAAAGGAGAATGAGGACAATAAAGGAGGTAAACGACTTCAAACTAGAAAATCTAAAGGCAGAAACGTTAGCGAAACTGAAATAATCGTATAAATTGTGAATGAAGTGGAATCATTTAAAGATTTCACACGGAACATTTATTCTAACCAACATCGAGGAGAGTTTGGGTCTGGAGTGCCGCAGTATGAACGCTGTCAAACCAAACAGCAGCAGAAGTGGAAACCACAGAACGTTTCACCACCGCTCTCCTCAAATCCGCCGGGTTGAAAACCTCACTCAACTCGTACAAGAGAATTAAAGCCGCGGAGGCCGCCACTTCCAGCTGTCCTCCACTGTATTTATGTAATTTCCAAATGAGTGTTCTCACCCAATCCAAATATTGACTTTGGTTTCCCACCTTTGGCGTCACGCACGGTCACACATATGGATTGATTAGCGGCGGCGAGGGCGAAGAGGAAAAGCCGGAGTATGTGTCGGGTTTAATCATCGGACTGGACCACAAAGATCTGAGGTGTTGTTACAAGTTTCCCCCTCTTTGTGTGTGTGTGTGTGAGTGTGTGTGTGAGGAGAGCTTGAACATGGATTCCATTGTGTAATTACAGTCTGTACATGTGTGACTGTGTGAATGCGGGTTTGTGCAAATATATAACATACGTTTGGGAAGCCAACAGTGGGGCGCATACATCTAAATGTGGTCATGTGTGTGTGTGTGTGTGTGTGTGTACATACGTCTTGTAAGCTGTGTTATGGCTGCAAACACAGAGTCTACAATTTAGGATTCAGGTCGGATCAGTTTTGAAACCTTTTGGTTCGTTCGGGTTCAAGAGTTTGCCATAATGTGCGAACGCTTTTGGGAAACGACCCCCTCAACAAATTTTATCTTCCAGCGCGAGACGATGACAAAAGGAAGCAATTACCAAAAGCCCAGAGAGCCCAAAGAGCTTCTTAGTCACGACTTGAACACAAAACACAAATAAGACAAGGCAAACATTTCCACATCGCTTCAAGACCGCAGAAAATTGCATTAGCTGACTAACAGATTAACACACATTCCTCCAAGAAGAGGGAGAGAGAGTCGGGAAACGGGGTGAAGAGTGAAAGAGAGGAAGAAGAGGAAGAGGCAAAATGAGTAGGGGGGGAATGGAACATAAGGGGGGGAATGACGAGATGGAGGTGTTGAAGGATAGGAAGGGGGACGGAGTGAGCGAGGAGAAGACGAGCACATGTCAAACGCACGTCTTCCATTCATGTGTGTGTGTGTGCGGACATGTGAGGCTCTGTAACCTAAGTTCTTGGAACAACACCTTGGCAAACCATTGACGTGCATGATAATAACGCTGCAACTTTAGAACCTTTTTACAAGCGCTTTCATCCCAGGAATCCTATAGTGGACACATATGCTTTTACTATAAGGAGCCCGCAGGGGACTGAACCCACAAGACACAGTCAGATACAGTAACACACACAAAAAACCCGGGGCCCAGCCATTATGTCTGTCTGACCGGGGGATCAAACTCAAACGGCTTCAGTTTGGCCTGTTTCACTCGTCACTGCTAAACGCTCTCAGAGGCGTCTGGCCGCACAAAGAGCGCCGGTGTTGCTTTACAATCCTGTGTGGACTTCAGGCAATTTCACTGATCGCAAAGACGGACCAAAATTAGGCCTCATTTTCATATCTTTCCTAAAAATGTACAGATTCCCTGGTAACAAATGGCAAATGTTATTGAAAGAAAGTTATCCATCAGCTCCGCAATGTGTCGTTTCCTTCCTTATGGATAAGGAAAGAAAGGTTTCCAAGGAAAACTCCATCTGCCACACAGTTAAGCCTGCAGTTATATTTCAACCATTATATCTAGAATAGAAACAGAATGTTCTCAGCAGAGGTTTCCCAACGCTAGAAATGCCCTGTTCGTCCCAGTCGGAGTACTTCCATCCATTCTAGATCTATGATGCATGAGGAGGTTCTACTCACATGCTGCCACTGGTCCCGGATGAGAGGTCGGTACCGAAGGAAGTACTTAAGGGGGAAGTTGTCTATGTCGGGCCAGGTGGACGGGCTGTTCCAGGACACCTCCAGCCTCCGGACGTTGTTGCGGATCGGGGTGGCCACCACGTGCTCTGGGGGGTCCGGTTTGACTGTAGGGGGGAGATGGAAGAAGGACTTCAACCAACAGCTGACATCACTCACAATCACAGAGTTCCTACTTTGGAGTGCTAAAGACATTACATCAAGGTATCAGGTATAAGTATCGTTTGTTCCAGCTGAATCATCCTTAGTGGTGCTGGTCGTCATGGAGATTCCCGGGTATTACACACACTAGATTCCGTTTCCAAGTCTACTTTCCTAGTATTATGAGATTTGCTACTGGATTCACCATAGAATTTCAAATGAGGTCTGATTTTGAGTTTCAGTCAAATGTTAAATATAAATAATACACATTTTCACTGTTATGCTGATAAAGCAGAAAGGTCAGATGATAGATGTGGTCTGCTGCTCCGTCTGGAAATACATACCAACACACCTTAAGTTATACTATTTTTTAATGATTTGTAATAAAGTATCTACATGCTGGAGGCCTTTCTGTCCACACTGTTTACATCCAGATCAACACACATCTAATGATGTATCCTGTAGCTAGTATAAACATTACATACATTACATTACATTACAGTCATTTAGCAGACGCTTTTATCCAAAGCGACTTCCAATACGTGCGTTCAACATAGGTAGGCAAAAAGAACTTCAGGTCACAAGAAATTGTAAACGCCCCAAAGATGTGATGTCCATTGTTCCACAAAAATAAAGGAGACAAGGATCTGTTCAATGTTCTGCTGTGGTGTCTGAGGAAACACTGTGAGCTGTTCAGAGGACCAGAACAGAGCCCAGCTGAATCTGGATCCAACTTAACACCTAGAAAGTTCTCAAATGTGCTGATATGTAAAGCCAGCAGTCAATCTAATAAAAGTTTGGCGCCTAATCCTTGTGCGAGCTTGATTTGTTAATTTGTCAGCGAGAGATTGAAGCGAAGACAAAGGCAGAGGGGGAGGAGGAGTGTGGGAGGCGGAGATGGAAGGAAGATGAGAAGCAGCCAGTCCCTGAAGGACAGACATGTACAAATGTTGCGTACCTGAATGCTCGTCTGGTGAGAAAGACTCCACAGATGGGGAGAGGCGAGAATTCGATTCAATGGAACGCTTTTCAGAGGATATTAAATGAACCGCGCTTTGTTAGCTCACTGCCACGAGGGAACACATTGGCCCTGCCACTCCGGCTACATGACACCCTTTCTCTACCAGATACCACATGTGATGAAAGGAAATGGATAGCGGCAATTAGAACCTGAACGTCCGATGAGACCGATGCGATGATACAGGGGCAGGCAGGATGATGAAGAGGAGGGAGGGAGTTTCAGGTAAAACGCACAAGCAACATGTTGCTGATGTTGAGACCTAAAGCTGACAGACAGGCAACTCTCCCCCTCTGTCTGTCTGTCTGTCTGTCTCTCTCTTTCTCTCTCTATCTCTCCTGAGCGTGACCTTCGTAGGATGACTGGTTAAAAATATGAAAGGATAAAGATGATAACGGGCAGATAGAAGCAGAGAGGCAGTTTCATCCCTCGGGAGTGAGAGGCGATATAGAGATATGATAATCTCATGGCTACCATCTTCGAGTAACAGAATAAGAACACAAAAGATGGAAAGGAAGGAATAAAGATGGGAAAAATAGGAGCCAAAGAGAGAAGCAAAACGTAGACATGCATGTGAAGTCAGTCCGGAGCTTTCCTCCCCACAGATTAGAGCAGAAATCCTCCTTTGTCTTCCAGATTTGCATCGACTTTTCCCAGCAGTGCAAACAAAGCTGTGGTGCAGAATGAAAGGATAACCGCAGAGTCTCAGGGGGTTTGTTAAACAGTCACGTGACGCTGCTGCAAATCACACCTTGTATATTTACAAACACAAAGTGGACGTTCTTATTAATAAAGTTATTTTGAATTGGGAGCACACAACCCAAAAGTAAACGGTTAGGTATTAAAAATATCTGATGTGTTAGGGGAGGAAACGTGGGCTCTAGCTGAGTAACTAGCACGTCGCTGAAACGATAACGACGGTGCATTTTAAAGTTACGTGGAGAGACAAAAAAGTCCAGCAAATAAGTTGAAAAATATCTCGTTATCAGGTCCAAACTGTGAGCAGAATAATGACAAAGGCTGCAACCATTTGAGCACAAACCTTTAAGAATTACAACAGCTTATATGAAAGAACAAAACTGATATGTGGTCCTTGTTTAATTATATGCAATCCCATTGTTGAGCTTGTTCCCGCTCGGCCTGGAAACGTCTGTCATCACCCTCGGAGCTCCAGCCGTTTAAATCTGGATACACGTTTCTTCCCCTCTCTTGACTTTCTCTTATCTTCTATTCTTTTTTTTCTCTTTACATCTCATCCTCTTCCATAGACCTCATCTGTCCTGACATTATCCTGCCTCTCGACAATCACCGCAGCCTACGCCTTCTCATTGTCAAAAGGCCGGGGGCGGGGGGATTGAAGAGGTATACTGTAACGTAAAGTCTTATCTTTCAAGCTAAGCTTCCAACAGCATTATATACACCGTCTGCTGAAAAGGAGCGAGAGAGAGAGTGAGAGAGAGAGAGAGAGAGAGAGAGAGAGAGAGAGAGAGAGAGAGAGGGAGAGGGAGAGAGAGAGAGAAAGATAGAGACAGACAGAGAGAGGGAGAGAGAGAGATCGTCTCAGTCTTACAAAAACAGAAAGAAAAACACGTTCTTTGCATTTCCCTGTGGTTTTGTTGTCTAACTTCCTATCTATCTAATGTCTACAACCTACAAAACCTGTTCACAGAATTGTTCCTATTCCTAATCTTGCCTGATTCCTTTTGTTTCCTTTCAACTGGATGAAACGTGAGTGCACAATCCAGCCATCGGCACACTTTAGTGTTGGAGAAAAAGGAGAAGCAGAGTGCTTGGAGACACAGCACATGTCACATCTGACTCAATCATACGCTGCTCTTACAGAAGAACTGTCCCTGTGAAAGTGGTGGAAAGAGACAAGGGCTGCATTTTGACTAACCTTACCACAAAACCCAGACAGGTACGTTTAATATTAAGGGAGTAATAAATAAGGCTCAGCTGCTGCCAGTTTTAAAGACACAACAAGGCAGAGGAGCACACAAGTGTCTCTTCACAGATTGAAGATATATGAATTACATGCTGTTCCAGATCAATAAAATCAACCGAAATTCAGACTTTCTGGGATTATGAAGTACAAGTTAATAATTAATTGAGAGTTAGTTTGTTGAAACAGATTTTCTATACTGTTGTCTAGGGAACAAACCAATATAACAAGTAAATGCCAGTGTGTCATAAATAGTGATTAAGGAGTGAGTAATGAACCATTTCACACCGACGCCGGCAGCTTTGTTTAGGTACAAACTTCTCAACGGTGAGCAAAAAGTGGCCGAGTTACACCGGTTCAGTATTTACTTATTTAACGGATGCCACAGAAGACAGATGGCCTCTGCCCCACCAAGCATCTCCAACTGCTGCTTTCCCCGTTTGGAATTTCATTAAAGTTCATTACATCGAATTACACAGAACCAGGAATGCAGCGCTGCTAAATTTTTCAAAATATTAAGTTGTTATTTTCACCCTTTCAGCCCAGAGCCATACAGAAGCAGGTAAGTGTGCCGGTAAAGCTAAACAAGCTGAAGTGTAAAAACAGATTATTCACGGTTAATCCGTAAAACACAACCGCCACTGATCCAGTTCTTATCTCCCAGTTCCTCTCTGCATGAGTGGAAAGCCCTTAAACCCATGAGTGAGTCACACGTCCTTTGTTGTGTGTAAAATGATTCAGCTGTGGAACCCTTTGCACTTAGACCAGATCAGTTATCGTTTGATGAGTCTGAAACTTGCTCCAGGGTACTCTTGTTAACTGTACCCACAGCATGACAGCACCAGCACACACACACATAGACACACACACACACACACACACACACACACACACACACACACACACACACACACACACACACACACACACACACACACACACACACACACATACATACACACACACACACACACACACACAATCTCATCTAATTTTATTCCAGTTTTGGTCGGATGAACAAGGACAGTTGAGAATCGTCTTACTCCCACTCAGAATTCAGAAGTGCACCAGGAAGCATGAAATTGTTTTATTTATTTACGATCTGCCTCGTTGTCCCTGAAAATGAATGTGACTTACATTCTAGAAATGGCATGAGAAACACTTTAACGATGCTGTAAAGAAGGCGTCAAAGGGAGGACAGAGAAGGTGAACAACAACAAAGGAGAAGGAAAGCAAAGAAACGAGAAAAAGGTGCGAATGTGACTGAGAATGTGGATAATTTTGAAATCTTAGAACTGTAAACACTTTTGGTAATTTGGTTAGCAGGTACAACAGCAGCCGGCAGTGAAACCAAACATTGACTGAAGGGTTAACCGTTAAAAACTACATCCACTAGGGGGCAGTGGGAAAGACAAAACATCTTTCCTTTCCTACAAACTATCTCCAACAGGTTGAACAATTCCAATAATAACAATTACAGTTACAACCCAGCAGATTCTGAACACACGGATACGGACACACAAGGCTGCCCGGCTCCAAGACGAAGAAGGAAGTTGAGAGCTGAATTAAGCTGAAAGAAAAGCAAAGAGCAGGCGGGGGAGCATTGCTCTATCACCTGGAGCCGAGCCAAGCCGTTAATCCGGGCTAGCATTAACATTTTCATGAATCTTGTGTCCGAAGCTTGGCAGAGCATGTCACAGCCTCATTTGGTTACACTCTCACACAAACGCACGCACGCACGCGCGCACGCACACTCACACCACTCTCTCAATACCTTACCCTCCAAAGCGTTACGCTAACCAGAATTGCTAATGGTTCCCACATATAAAGCCCACAGAGGTGTGTGTGTGTGTGTGTGTCTCCGTGCACACACCTAGTGTATATCACACTCTGAGCGACACAACAGGGCCGAGGACTGCCGCCGGTACTGCACTCATCTATCAAAGTTCTCCTCATCCCTTCTTAAAAATGAATTTCTCCTCTTCAGTGCTTTTTGGGTCAGTTGGTATGAATTCTAAGCGCTCTGGTGTTATTCTGCAGGCAGAGCGAGGGGACAAAAAAAAAATGCATTTTTCCAAAGAGCGAGACTGAATTGGGTTTTCTGCAATATTCCACAATAATAGAGGACCTTATCTCCAAGGAAAACAGCCTTCAGACAGCGAGAGGCTGTGCATCTCCACAGATGGGGAGAGGCGAGAATGTGCATGAATGTGCCGCTTCATAAATAGAAACATTTGAAACTGCATCAAACTGCACAGGGGCATCAGAACATGAGGGAAATATCAAACATGTCCAGGGTTACAATGTTATGTAATCCTTTAAAAAATTATTAAAAGTACATGGCTGTTGATCTAATTCTGCAAAAATCAATCAACAGGAGCTTGTGATATCCTGACCTTATAAACGACCTTCTTGTACCTTGGCTAAGTCTTAACAGGAAGTAGGGCTTATTTGGTTCCTGTCAAACGTCTCATCCTGCTTCAAAAGTCTCTCGAACGGGAGACATGTGGAGCTTGTGTTATCTAGCCCATTTAATAATGACAAGAGGCGAGGATGACTCAGTCTGCTGGTGTCTCACTAATGGACAACGCTGATGGTGAAGAGGAAAAAAGAAGAGGAAGAAGCTGCTCTCTCTCTCCATCTCTCTCTCTCTCTCAATGCAACTGAGTGACACTTGTTTGGCCATTGGAAATTTGAATTTCCATAATATACGTAAACCTTTTGGGGTCAGAATTTAAGATTTAGATTTGGAACACAAGCTCATCAAACAGCTTGGTACTATGGTAATAAAGAGGCAATATGAATCTGTCCTGTATCAAGATCCAAATTCGGTCAAGGACACAATGTGGAGGAAACCCAGAATAGAGCAGAGAGAGGAAGTACGAAGGGGAGTGGAGCTGAAAATGGAAGTGAAAACACACGATAACTTGAGCCAACATCTGCCTCACCTATGGTGGATTCATCAAAGGAGATGGTGTAGGATGCTCTGCCCAGAGCGTTGACAGCTGTCACGTTAACCTTGTAGGAGAAACTGGAGAAGACCTCAGGAAAACGCACATGACATCGATTCTTATGGACCGGATCTCTTTGCACCTCCAGTGCCCGCTGGTTATGTCTGTGGAGAAAAGAAAGACATGAGTAAGAAAGGACGGTGGAGATGAAGCCCGATAACGACGGAATACGTTTATCAGCTTGTGTGGGCGTGTGTCATTTTGGCTTGAAAGGAGATCTACAAAACAGTTTAAGGCTTTTTTGTAAAAGCCTGGTATCATATATCAAAGTGGCAACATAACTCTATTCTCAGCAGCCTAAATCGCTGACTGGCCACCCTGTTCCAATGAAGAGTTATCTTGTCACTTGGATCTGGAACTTTGCCAAAGTCACATTTCAGCATTTTATTGGCCTGATGTATCCAATTTCCTCATTGCTCTACTTTGTGAACCTGTTTTTTTTCTGTTTCATTTGTCAGCTCGAAGCATTTATCTTTAAATAAATTGATAATACAACAAATGGTAACATCGCTTGTCAGCATTTGTGAGGCAGGAGCAGGTCATGATAGAGCACTTTTAATATTTATTGCAGATGAACAGAGCACAGTTCAGCGTTAAATTTGGCTAGGTGTGCTAGCTAGATGTGCTGCCGCCTGCATGAGCGACTGACACAAACAAGAAGCACTGTTAGCTTCAAATGTAGCTAACCTGCATCGAGTTACTGCTCTACACTGCTGATTAGCTTCTCTTCCGTAGTTTTGTCCTTTACACTGATGTAATTCATAGATTTTGCGGTGGAAAGGTCACAAGGTGGACAAACGCTGGAGTAAAGAGTGGCTACAGCACAAGCTACATTTAGCACCTTTTCCTCATTGTAGGGCCTGTTTTACATTGCACAAGCCACCAGCTGATCGAATCAACATTAGAAGAAGAGAAACCCGACAGCAACATGGACATTCCCGTTTGCAGCGTAAATATGTATGGATGCATGAACGTAGCGATGACAAGATTTCTCAGATTTGGAGTCATGGAAGAAGCCGTGATGACTTTGAGAGACCAGGGCGAGTCAGAAGGCTTTCAGGTCGGTGATCAGGCGTATCGTATATCAGAGGTCTCGGAACACACTGACATTCTTACTGCTGAACCAATAACACCGTACTACTGCTGCAGCTGCTTCACCAACAGCCAGGAGAGAGAGAGAGAGAGAGAGAGAGAGAGAGAGAGAGAGAGAAAGAGAGAGAGTGAGAAAGAGAGAGAGAGGGAGAGAGGGAGAGAGAGAGAGCGGCAAGTGGAAGTGGTAAAGGGCAAGGTCAGAGGCAAAGTTGAGGGGAGGCGAGTCTGTGACACGGTCACGATCAAAGCAGAGGAAATGAGAGTCTTCCTCCTGATGACATGTAAAGATTACGGGCCTGAGACGCAGAACAATGAAGGGATCAGAGGATATTAGAATACAGAGGAACAAGAGGGATGCAGGTCATTAATATGCAACTGGTGTGAGGAGGACAACAACCCTCCAACTCACAGGAGACGATTTGACCAGCACCGATTTGCCAGGTCACAAAGCAAATCAAAAGTTTTGATCCTTTTGATTCTTGAAAGGGCTGATAGCTTTTTTGAGTGTTTCTCTGGACAGCAGACTGACATGGTTTCAATTTTGTTGGTTAGAATCAGTTGAAGTGCCAGATATTCTTGACCAATCCACAAACAAAAATGACTTCTGACACTGAGCACAACATATACTTAAGCAAAGTTCAGAGAAGAGACTGAACTCGTTGACTCTGACAAAATACTCTTCTTCCACTTTAGACTAGATTGATGTCAGAAGGTTCAGAACTTTGAAACGTTTGTTTTTTTTGTGGAAAGTGCTTTCATTTGGCCTTGAGTCTACCTTCAAATGGACACTAGGTGGCATTGTTCCCAATGACAGAGGGGTCATCACCATTGAGCTAATTCCTTCTGTCAGCAGCTCGGTGGATCAAACCTCCAGCTCATGCATTTCTGAAGAGGACACCATTGCCAGAGTTCCAAAGCTTCTAGTGTCCCAAAACATGTTGAACTTGGGAAGGAACTTTCTTGGAAAAGAGCACTTAAGCGATACATTTCAATGAATTTTGTCCAAAGTATAGACAAACTCCACTCCACTTTAAATGCGTCCCTGAACATCTCATCTGCGGGCTACAGGCCGGTGCTGCAGATAAGTGAAAGCAGAGGCGTCTTTGCATTTTTATTTCGCTGCATTATTCCATCTTCCTCTCCATCTCACTCCCTCGGCGCGTCTCTTCCACTCCTCATCATTATTCACACAGAATGTATTGGCATTAATGAAGGCAGCGTCCACCTTCTGTGGTGTGAGCTGTGACACTCTGTGATGTGGGGATATCAAAGAGAGGAAGGCTGGAGCTCTGCCCACACAGACTGAATGTCTAAGGATCACCTGCCACCAAATAACACCCTGGACCCCAGAAGAGATAATTAACTAAAGAATGAAACCCAGGACAGAATAATCATACAATATTATCACTTTTGCTTGTATATAAAGTTAGACTCCAAATTATTAAATGTTGTTTATGCTGAATTTAATTATGATTTCTGATAACTGAAAAATGCAGCTTGAAAGGATCCACAGATGTTTTCTTCATAGAGAGAGGATGGAAGACGCAGGCTTTGCTATCGTCACGCTTAACAAAAAGCATGTCAACACTTTAAGTAGTGAAAAGCAATTTGTGTGCTGTTATTTTGCTTCTTTTTTTTCTCTCTCAATGTCAACCCGAGGAATGCTTGTTCCTTCAGCTCCACTCAGTCACATTTTGTTTACCTGTTTATCCCGAGAACCAAATCTAACCTTGGCATTGACCCTGGTATGCTGAACGCACAATGAAACCCAATTTATAGGCCAATGATTTGCCACAATAACACTGTTTCCATACTTGTCAATGTCCACGCAATTCTCCAGCCAATAAAAGTGTACTTCACAGGTCACAAGACAGAAAGTACTTACTGGACGTCCACCTCAAAGTCGGTGGGGATGTAGGTGGGGTGCTGCTGGTGCCAGCTGCAGTAGAAGCCTTTGGGATACGTGTTGGACCGGCAAGTGACGGACGGCTCCTTCGGCGGAACTGCAGAGAGAGAAGACGAGACGGAGGGAGGAAGAGTTAACTTCTGACGGCAAATTTGAAGAGGAAGACAAAGACCCTGGAACCTCATCACACTAATACACTCCACTTTAATCAATTGCAAAGCAGCTGAACATAATTACATATTTTCTTGTTGAATAATGTATTCCTAATCAAATATTTCAATAAAACCATTACTGTTACATTACTGTCTTTTTTAAATTATGGTTTGGCCTCTTGCTTCTTCTTCATATGTTTTTAATTAGTTGAGTTAAGATCACTGTTTGTTTCTGATTTATTTTCACAACGCAAACTGCAGCGGAGAAATTCACAATGAATAAATTAAGCCTGGATTCATAGAACAACAGGAACAGAAACAAGAAGCAATTAAATCACTAAACCTCTTTTCAGTGTCACATTTTCAGTCAATTTTTTTTGTGTTTGTCTGTAAAATCGCCGCCCAGTTTGTTTTGAAGAAATGACTTTGTTTCCATAGGAGCTTTCAACCTCAGATTTAGATAAATATCACTGACTCGTCTAACTCCCTTTTGTTTACATGGCATGTTACACCTTTGATTCTGATCCAAACTGAGCCACAAAATGCTTCAAACACCTTCTGTGCCCCATTTGTGTCTAAGGATATCAGCTCAAATTTGATATTTCCAAAGAATATGAAAAGACAGAGAGCAAACAATGAGCAGGGAAGCAGGCGGGACAGAGGGAAGAAGGGAAGGGAACAGTTGGGGAGAGGAAGGATATTGGAGCGGCAGAGCAAGAGAAGAGTGAAAAGAGGCTGGACAGAAAAAAAAAGAAAAAGTGATGTTCCGCCGACTCCGGCCTCCTCTGAGATTAGGCTCTTTTCTTCTCCGAGTAGTCAAGCGTGCACCCGTCTACCACTCCCTCTCTCCCCTCACAGCTCCTCTTTGCCCCCATTGTCACGGCGCTCCATGTACATATGTAAAAATATAAATACTGTATAATGTGACACATCACCCTAAACCCTCCTGGTCCTTCTCCTACACTCGTTCCCTCTCATTTAACCAAAGAAAATGTTCCGTAGCGTAAGACAACATGGGGCCGAGTCGCCTGTATTGAATCGATTTTGGTTCTCTGCCAACTGCTACATTTAAGCAAGTTAATTCATCATTTATGCTCAGTAATGTATACGCGGCCGTCACTGGGAGGACGGGACGGGTCACTCCAGCCCATTCAGGACGGACATGGGAAAAAGTGCCTGAGCCGAGTGGGATTTGTGTCCCCGGTGGGTGAAAGCGATAGCCCCTGATGTTTGTGCAGGACGAGGCTTCCAGGGTGTGGCCGGCTGAAAAGGCAGCCGTTACCTGGAAACAATGTTGCCATAAAGGGATCTTTATGTCCTGCTAGCAGCATGAGGGGAAACATAATATTTTAAACCTGCACGGGGACGTATGGAGGGATTTGTGTGTGTGCATGTAAGTGTTCCAGTGGAATAATGGAGGAATAAGGAGCGGATTATCAAGCGGATACCAAAAGAAAACACTCATTATTTTGTTAAAACGTCATTTTCGCTGAGGCGGCGAGTATCCAGTTTAACAGCCAATTACTGCGGCTGCATAAATCAGTCATGTTGCCAGGTTTGGTTGCAGTCTAATAAAGGTAATAAAGGTTTCAGTCACGTTAACCAACAGGTTTATATGATGATTTATCACCTTTATAATTGTTCTTATTCTGTGTTTTCTTAATGTTCTGGCGTGTTGAAGTGCTTTTCTGTTAATGAAAATGTCTCTTTCATTTACATCATATAGTTATTATATACAGTTATTATTTGGCACGTTTCTCTAATTGGATGTAGTAGACTAGACTGTACGTTATGATGTTTTAGTTGGATATTCATTTCAACCTTACGTCTTTTGTTAGTGACAAATATAGACCTTTACTTTTCTGTCTTACTCTCCTCTGACCAATCGTCCTTCAGGATTTATTGAGAACAATCTGTGACATTAATTTCAATATTATCTTCTATTTCTGACTGCTAATTCACAATGAAAACCTTATCACACAGTACAGATGAAGGCCGTCTTAATTACGTAACGGCCATCTCTGTCATAACACAACATCTGTGTGAGATCCCCTGTGAGCGTCTCTCTCAAGGTTTGCCTCAATGATCAAACACACACACACAAGCGGGAGGTAGGCGTGATTGGCTGGTACGGGGTCGCTTCACTGTCACACACAATCAGCTGTGCTTAAGCGGTCGCCACGGCAACTAATTAGACTGTCAATAACTTCAATGATGAGGTGCCAGGGACGACACCCAATCACACTCAATTAATCACAGAAACTAATTGAGGCCGTCTCAATCAATTGGCTCCTCGTCTGAGAGCTTCAGTCAAAGTCACAAAGACACAACGTCGAACACACACCCACGGAGGGAACACGCTCTCACACACACACACACACACACACACACAGGGATACTGTAAACACACACACACACACCAGCCGCGTTCAGTGTGGTTAAGACGCAGATCGGAGCTGAGTCACTGACAGGGATTGATCCCAAAACAGGAGGGTTTAAGTGTATAAAGAGACAGGAAACAGCCTCAAACCACACTGGGTTGTTGCTCACGACCGGTCTTTAGTTTATGGACTTGACTTGTTTTTGAGTCCTTTAGTTTGGTTTCCTGCTCGCTACCCTGTGTGTGTGTGTGTGTGTGTGTGTGTGTGTGTGTGTGTGTGTGTGTGTGTGTGTGTGTGTGTGTGTGTGTGTGTGTGTGTGTGTGTGTGTGTGTGTGTGTGTGTGTGTGTGTGTGTGTGTGTGTGTGTGTGTGTGTGTGTGTGTGTGTGTGTGTGTGTGTGTGTGTGTGTGTCACTGAATCCAGGAACTCCTAAAGTTTTTTGAAGAGGAAGAAGAGATAAATGAGCTTTTTTTTTAGATCTCACATCCTGGAGGAGCAAAGTCTTCCCTTGTATTCTCTTTGAACTCAAAGCTAACACAACATCTCCAGTATGATGAAGATGAGAGCAATACGCGGCAACGCAGCAATTTAAGAGACAGAGGTACAAAAAAATGTGTCAACGTTAAGAGGGGAGCAAAGACAAGAAGAAGAAGAGAGGAGCGAGAGCAGTAGAGGAAGACAGGATGGAGGAGGAGGAGGAGGAGCTAACATGTCTGCAGAGAGGTGAAGATTAAAGAAGCCGAGTGAAGGGAGGGAGAGCTTCAAAAAGAGACGGAAAGAACAGAGGAAATGTGGATATGACACTGATTCATCAGACTTTATTAATGTGTCTGCATGAGGCGCACACACACACACACACACACACACACACACACACACACACACACACACACACACACACACACACACAGGTAGGCATCATGCAAAGAGCTGCCACAGGAACATCAAACGCTTTTTATGCATCTGAAGTTCAGAATGGAGACACGGCGCGTCTTCTAAAACAATACAAACAAAGCCTGTGTCACTAAAAGAGCTTTAGAAACAATCAGATGAAGCGTCATTTTGTGTGCTGTCGTGTTTTCCGATGCGTCATCGCCGTGCGCGCCACAAACAGGACGACGCTCATAAATATGTCTGATTTGAATTCGCTCTCTTTCATCTTCTAGTTTGAATTGCTAAATATTGAATATAATTTTGCTGACGCTCTTTGTGAGTCTCGCACCTGTGTGTGTATGTGTATGTGTGTGTGTGTGTGTGTGTGTGTGTACACGATTTAAAATGGTAACAGATCAAACATCGTGGCTGCTGACAAATCCACAATCAGCAAAGATCAAAGTGATGTCATGTGGCTACTTCAGTTAATTATTGGAGTTGTTTGGATTACAAAGTCTCTCTCTCTCTCTCTCTCTCTCCCTCCCCCTTCTCTCACCCTTTAAGCTTAATACTTTCTCTTTTTCCGTCCCGCTATTCTCAACCTGTCACACAAAAATTCCGGGTCCTGCAAGAGAGGATCTTTGTCACAGGAGGCACACACACACACACACACACACACACACACACACACACACACACACACACACACACACACACACACACACACACACACACACACACACACACACACACACACACACAGAAATGCAATGAGGGACAATGACATCCTGGTTGCTAGGCTGCAGATTCTGCAGTAATTGCTATGTGCTTGTGTTTGTATCCTCGCTGGCTTTGTGCGCAGGGCCACTTGCATCCGTGTGTGTCCTGCCTGTGTGTGTGTGTGTGTGTGTGTGAGTGTGTAGATTCTCTTGCTATGACAACAAAGATGAATGGCTTTTTCTTCTCTTGTTGCAATTTCTCATTCCTTGATTGTTTCTTCTTCTTCTCCTTCCTTTCAGGCGAGCTTATCCAGGTTGAATCACTTTGGAGCCTCTTTGGTCCGGACAAAAGTTGAAGAACTGCAAAATGTCCGGCGTTTAGATGGTTTCACACTTTTCATTAACATTCTGATCCGTCTATCTGGAATGATGTTTTCCTTTCCAGCATCAGTTTGGCAGACTGCGATGCTCTGCTGCTGTGAGTGACAGAATGGATTTAAGCAGATGGCTTTGGTCTCAGCGCCGGGCCGACTGCATGTTCCATGAGCTTCGTCATGTTTGAGGGGGGAAAGAGGAGAGAGCGAGAGAGAGAGAGAGAGTCGCAGCGGTGCCTTTTTGTCCAGACCTTCTGTCGTGGTAACGGTAATGTAATTGTGGCGTAATATTTTTATCCAGTGCGCTCAAGAGATCCTGAAGGGAGTGTGTGTGTGTGTGTGTGTGTGTGTGTGTGTGTGTGTATGTGTGAGAGAGTCTGTGTTTCATCATTTGTACTTCCAATACTGAATTGAAAGTTATAGTGATGTGTTTGAATATGTGCAAGCTCTGTTTAAAAAGTGTGTGTATGTGTTTCCACATAAACACACACGTGAACACAAGAATGCGTGAGTGTGTATGTAGTTCATAGTGGTAGTTGAGTTTGTCTTCTCTACTCTCACTCTCAATAGTTGCTGCATAGGTCCAGACATGAAAGAATGAATAGAGGGCAACAAGCACATACACACTCTCACACACACACACACCATGATGCCCTGGCATTCCAGGAATGTCTCTGGGCCAATTGGAAACAGCCGTGGGTGAGAGATGAATGAATGAAGGGAGGATGAATACCTTATGGGAGCATCAGGAGGTGATAAGTGAGGGGGGGTGGGGAGGGGGTGGTGTGTGTGTGTGTGTGTGTGTGTGTGTGTTGGGGGGGTTCTGGGGGGTTAAAGTGCGGAGAAAGGGGGAATCTGTGACTGGAAAGGAAAAAAAGAGGTAGAGAGGCGAGGGTAAAGGAGACAAAGAGGGATGGAGGAGGAAGAATATCTGAGAGAGGGAGAGGAAAGGAAAAGAGTGTGTGTGTGTGTGTGTGTAAAATAGACTTTAAACCACATCGTTCACAATTAATGGTGATCATAAAGACGTTGACCTGCTGTTTAGGAAGGAATGAGAGAGAGACAGAGAGAGACAGAGAGAGACAGAGAGAGACAGAGAGAGGAGCGTAGAGAAGGAGGGGATGAAAGGTTTGACCTCTGTAGTTCCAGAGGTCAGACACAGGAAGACAACCATTATACCTGGATTCTCTCTCTCTCTCTCTCTCTCTCTCTCTCTCTCACTTTAGCCACCTGACATCACAAATCTCCCTCCCGTCGACTCGAAGAAAATAATCGCTTATGCTTCACAGAAAATGAAACAGGCTTCTCGGGGCCGTTTCACCGGCATAAACACAATTTGGCTTCAAGCGCTCTCCATGTAATTGTTGTGACACGATAACTGCTTTCTTCCCAACACACACACACACACACACACACACACACACACACACACACACACACACACACACACACACACACACACACACATTATTATGAGAGTCGATGGCGAGCACAGAGGTTTGGAAAGGAAGAGGAAGAACACGCTGCTCCTCTCCCTCATCTTTGTCGTCTTCCATTCTTGTTACTGCCAGTTTCTCATTCAAAGACGAAACTTATTGAAATATAGATTTTCAACCAAACACACAGAGTTGGTCAAAATTGATCAAAATTCAAGATAAGAAATTCTCAATATTTCTCTATAAACCCATGGAAATCGTCCCTTTGCTCTGGCTGCTCTAGGATCCAGAGGCGTCGGACAGGCTGAGTATTCCTTTCACGCTACTTCACTCTGACCATATTTCATTCTTATCTATCTTGACAGCGTGGCGCAGATAGCCAGGAAAGTTGTGGAAGCGGTAACGTGCCACTCAGCGGCACATCTGCTCATTTACAATCTCATCTTCTTAGTGAGACAGCGATTTCAAAATGTCTCCACTCGCAGCCTCAAACGCCCCAAAGCTTCTGTCAAGACTTTGAATTCTTTTAAGTCATTGTATCACCGGGACAACAAAGGTCTGGAATAAACCACTTCCATCAAAAAGCAAGAAAAGAAACAAAAACGAGGAGGAGGAGGAGGAATCCATCTTTGTACCTCGGAGACAGAATCATCCTCTCCACCCTCTGAGAGACGCTCTGCTCGTGCAGACCGCTCATTGCCTTCTTCGGGGTCGTTTCTGCAGAGCAAAACCCCCCCCCAAACAGCAATTACAGCGCTTAGCCTTGGAGCGGCTGCTTACAGAGCATCAATCTAGGCTGGCGGCCAAAAACGAAGGCATCGGCTGTCGTCGTCCTTCTGTTTTCAGTCTGGAGCTGCGTGAACACGAGCGTCAGGGTCGCTCCAGTCTGGATTAGGTCACTCACATTAAGTAACATCACTCTGGAGATCTTGGCGTCTGGTTGGATCTCTATGCATCCGTGTTACTATGTCACTATTCTCTCAGTTACTGCACGTTATAGGGCGACATCACACCAGCTGTGAACTGATGTGAGGACCTGGAAGTTACTACAGCTTAGAAATTAACACATTTCATGGTAAAATGTCATTTGTACATATTTCTGTCTGAACATAAATGCCCTAAGAATCTTAACAGCTGGAGCTGCAGTGTGACTGTCCTCCTTATCACTTCGTATAGAAAAGTGAAGGGTAAAGTCACAGAGAAATGGGGCAATACACCTCAAAGTCAGTGTGTAGGTGCACAAAAGGGAACAGTCGACGTAACGCCAACGTGCTACAGAAGGTAGAAAGTGAAAGTCGACTTTGCCATTCCATCACAGAAAATCCTCTCAGTGTGACTGAGTGGCGAGCGGCGGTCTCGCCGCGCTAAATTGAAACTTGAGACTCGAGTTGAGACGTCTCCAGTCTCACTAAGAGGTAAAGCTCTGTGTCACCATGGCGATGATTGCCTGGGGCTTTGTCACCGCTGTGACAATCGCCTCTTAGCTGGAGCCTCCGTGAGAGCCGAGTGAGTGACAGGCCGGGATTG